>NC_133902.1:46316054-46516574 GCF_964199755.1 Larus michahellis | reverse complement strand
AGAGAAAGAGAGAGAGAGAGAGAAAGAGAGAGAGAGAGAGAAAGAGAGAGAGAGAGAGAAAGAGAGAGAGCAACAAACAAACCTAAAACAACAAGAAAACATAACAAAAACCCCAAAACAAAGAAAAAAAACCAACACATCAGTGAAGACAGTGCTACAATTTTTGAGATAAGCTTATTCATGAAGAATACACAGGGACCTCAGTAGTGACTGGGATTACTACTTGTATATGAATTCCCCTGTTGAATAAAAAACCCTGTAGACTACGAAGGATGAGAAGCAGAACATTAACAGACACCTAAATTGGATATCTATATATAGAAATTATCTTAACTAAATCAAATGGAGACATTTTTCTCCAGGGGATTATTCAGAGCAGGAACCTAACTCGGATGTCTTAATTTGTTGAGAGAGTTCCTATCTCAAATAACAAATGCAGTTTGTGAATATTAGCCTTTAAATTATGCTTACTTAAATCTTTTCCCATTTCTTTTTTCTTTCCTAGCTTTGCCATTAGTTACAAAAAAAAAGGAAAAAGAAAAAAGAAGGCAACTGTTATAACCGTCCAGTTTTATTTTTTTCCAATTCAATTAAATTGTTGCTGTTGAAGTTAGTTTCTCAAGGATCAGAAACTATAAAGGGGGCTACAAGTTATCTACTGAAATCAAATTATTCCACTGGCAATGCAGCAATTTTCTTAGCACCTCCTGTGACAAACAATTGCTTAAGAATAATTAGGGATGGGTCCTAAATTTGTTGGAAGGGATAGACACTACTGATTATAGCACTCTGACTGTGGGAAAAAAACAGAAAAAAGTTGTATCGGACTATTTAGGCTGCAGTTAACCAGAAGCATCTTATCATTAATTTTCCAAAATTTTGGGGTATAGGGCAATTAAAAGAACAATTTAATATACACCTTTTCTATAACAGAACTGCATGCACTCAACAACATATCAGATTTGCTTAGCATGCCAACAGAAAACCTGAAAATAAATTAAATTATTCCATTTATAAAAACATTCTACTACCTTTTACTCTTTTTTCCCCTCTTCCGCTAAAAAATTACTGCCTTTGGTGATTTACAGACTCAAGGAGAATGATGAGGATGAAAGCTGTACACGCTGTTTTTTAAGCTCACCCCATAATATAGGCAGAGTGAGGTCAGCTGCCTCTTAAGCCTGAAACCACTTGGAACAGACTCAAAACTGTAATATTAGCCAATAAAGTCTAACTCAACCCATAAGAGCCACCATTCAAGTACAAAGAAATGACTCAGCAAAGCTGAATCTCAGCTATTTTAAAAAAATACAGCAGATAAGAGCGTTCATATGTACAGCTAATACCCCGCTAGTCATTAAATAAGAATATCCATACTCGGCCAAAGCAAAAGGCATGTCTGCCTATGTTTCCTTTCTCTGACTGTCGGCAATGGTGCATATTCAAGGAAAAGGGTAAGAACAGGCAGGCACCAGTAATATTTTTGTGGTATGATTTTCCAGTCTCCACTCATCTCAGACGTCCTAAAGCATAAGATGTATCTTTTTAAATGAAGAAATACTTAAAAGTCCCAGTCTAAAGCGAGGACTGTGCTCAAACACATGGAGGAGTCTCATGATATCAAGCACTGGTTCTCACTAAGAACTTTATCGCTCCAACCCTTGCCAGTATGGTGATAAGGCAGGACACAAGCAATCCAGCAAATTTCTTGACCAAGACTTCTTTGACACAGGTTCTGGACTAGGGAAGCTAGGGAAGATGCTCTTGGTAGCACAACTCACAAACAAGGAAGGACTGTCCAGATTTAGTAGTCAAAGACAAACTTGGCTCCAGCAGCTGTGAGATGGTGAAGCTAAAGATCCCGAGGGAAGCGAGGAGGGATACAGCAGACTAAACAACCCTGGAGTTCAGAAGAAACTCCAGCTTGATTCAGGCTCTGGCAGGCAAAATCCCTTGGAAGCTGCCTTTTGGGGCACAGGAACTGGTGAGAGATGGCCGATCTTAAAGGACAATCTTCTCAATCCAGAAAAACCCTCATGTGCTAGAAAACATGCAAGCATGGGAGGAGGCCAACTTGGATGAACTCGGAACTGCTGACTGAGCTCAAACACAAAAGGAAGTATACAGGATGTGGACGCAGGATCAGATGGCCAAGGAGGAACACAGAAGTACTACCTAGGCATTCAGGAATAAAACTAGGAAATCCGAAGTGCAACTGCAGTTGCAACTGGCAATGAATGTGAAAGGCAACAAAGCTTTCCAGGGGTACATTGACCACAAAAGAGAGGCAAAGGAAAGCGCGTCTCCCCTGCTGAACAGGTGATCTAGTAACAAAGGAAAGACTGAGGTACTCCATTTTCTTCTCCTTTGGTCTTCAAGGGCAAGATCTGCTGCCTGGATTCCTAGTTCTCTGTGTCTGGTAGCACCGTTTGGGGAAAAGAGGAATTACCCACAGTACAGGAAGAGCAAGTTAGGACACGCTGGATAAAAGGCAGTCTCCTTTGTTTTACCTTATTCCTGCCTTGCTCCCTCCTGTTTCATTTCTCCCCATGATCATAAAGTTCATAATATGCAATTTAGATATCATATCAAATTAAGAGGGAGAGGGCAAAGACATTTTACTTGATTCTTCTCTGAGCAATATAGTTAAAACTTTATTTCTTCCCACATACACGCATGTCTATCCTCTCACTTGTCTCAAAACTCTGCTCAGGAGTACCGAAAAAAGGGATATCTAAACATTCACTGTAGCCATAAAGCACTGGGAAGACATTACACAGCTCCGGTTTCACAGGAGCAAGAATAAGTGGAAGGAAGAAGAAAAAGCATCAGTACTGGTGTCACCGGAGAGTCTGAATGACTGGATAAAAAGGAAACGCAATACGTCTACTAGTGAGCTGTATTGGGTTTTTTTAAAGATCAATTATGTTAGTACTATAGTCTTCACCGGAAGAAATTAATATCCCTGACGTCAGCTGATATGGTTGAATACAAAGAAGAACTGTTTAGGTAATTACACACACACACCCCCCACACACTAAGAGTTCAGATCAGCATGCCTGGCATGCAAATAATATGAAGCAGAGCTCACAGAACCCTCTAGCTTCCAACAGGGACATGTAGCTTCATTATGACTTACGTTGTACGTTCTCAGTAATTTACTGGTGTGTTTTATAGAACCTATTTCTACTATAACTGTTTTCAAAAAAAAAAAAAAGCCATAAAACAGTCTGAATTGAAACCTTCCTGATTATTACAGCATTGCATTTATAAAGCAGCCTAAACCCAGAAATGGCTCTAACACTTCAAAACTCTTACCAGATGAAGGGTATCTTTCTTAGGACTTGCCACTATTACAAACGCAGGTCTGACTGACTAGTACAGTAGTTCCAGATGTATCATTGCAAGATCTGGTTTTAATTTACCCAGCTAACCATGGAAACTGAAAATTTACATACTCCTTAATTGCCTCAAACTTACTTTTCTTTGAATGCTTACAGGCAAAATGTTTACCGTGATCAATTGTATCTGGCTGTGGATAACACTTATGTCATAGCTTGCTTACTTTCTCTCCAAAAAATCTACTAAAATTTGACCATTCAAACTGTTTCTCAACATGGTAAACCACAGAATACGTAACATCCTACAATAAAACTTGAGACTAAGCTCAGCGCAGAAAACCAGAATGTCTCAAAAATTTATTGGGTTGAAGATCACGACTGGTTGAACATCAAAACATCTTGAATCTCTGCAAGAGAACTTACTAAGAGAAAACCGGTCACGGATTAGAGATAATAGATCTTACCCTGTGCTAGCAGAAAACAACAAAACCCCAAGGATTTCAGCTGCCCATATCAGTTTGAATTCTGAGAAAATGACCATGAGATGATGGAGTTCAAGATCCTTAGGGTGGTGAGCTCGCTACCCTGGACTTCAGGTGAGAAGACTTTAGTCTCTCGAGGGATCAGCTTGGTAGAGTACCATGGGATAAAACCCTGGAGGGAAGAGGGGGCCCAAGAAAGCTGGTTAATATTCAAAGATCGCCTGCCCCAAGCTCAGGATTGATGCATCCCAACAAGAAGTAGTCAGGCAAAAATGCCAGGAGGCCTGCATCAATGAACAAGAAGCTCCTGGACACATTCAGACACAAAAAGGAAGCCTATAGAGGGTGGAAGCAAGGCCAGGTAGCCTGGGAGGAATACAGAGAAATTGTCAGAGCAGGAACGCTAAATACCTGATAGAGTTAAATCTGGACAGGGACATCAAGGGCAACAAGAAAAGCTTCTGCAGCTATGTCAGTGTTAAAAGGAAGACAAGGGAAAATGTGGGCCCTCTCCAGAAGGAAACTGGAGACCTGGTCACCTGGGATATGGAGGAGGCTGAAGTGCTCAATGACTTTTTTGCCTCAGTCTTCACTGGCAATAAACGCACGATTTTGATCCTTATCATGAAAATGGTTATCTATAGATGAAGAGATGACAATATCCTGAGCGCTCCACCTCAGTTACCCTCAAGTGCCACACCTACATTACATTCAACACATGCAGCCCAATTAAGTTATATGTGACAAAACAGATAAGAGCAAACACTTTCCAGGTTAATATTTTATGTTCAGTTGTCTCTTTAAAGACTGTGAGCTAGACTGTAACACTGGCCCTGGTTAATTAAACATAGTGCAAGCTAAAAAACTCCTGAAGAAAAAAAATGTATTAAAATTCATTATAGTTTGCACCACAATAATTTAACAGTGCAGCATGCGGAACAGGACAAAACCCCATCATAAAATTACCCATGCAACTACAACCAAGTTTCAGTCTTTTTTAAAGCATGTGACACTGTTAGTGGTAAAAATATGTTTTGAAATACCAAGACATTGGCTTAAACAGCTGTCCTTACCACTGAAAGGTATTAATTCGTACTCTGTTCTTGAAAATTAGTATTCCACCTGACATCACTCCAATCATTATTTCATTGTTACTCTGATCCTTTAAAAGAAAAGAGAAAATTACTTCAAGAAAAATATAAATATCTTTGAAACCTCATATATATTCATTCTCATCTTCTCTCTCTAAATACACAAATACCATAGTAAAACAGATTTCAATTAACATGGAAAGAAATGTGTTTTAATAAGACATGTAAGAATTAAATTATTCATTCCTACTTAGGACAAGCCTGAATGTTTGCTCCGAGTTCTTTATAAGCTACCACAGAATTTTAATTTCTTAAGTTAGATCTTCTGTCTTCCACCAACTTCAAAGAAATATAAAATATAGAGTATTCTAGCAGTTTATTACAAATTACAGCACTAATAGACTGGCTTGACGTTAGCTACACTAAAAACAACCAGCAACTTAAATTCCTACCTGAAAGGAAATTGCAATCTCAGAACACAGAGAGCAGAGATTCTAAAACAAACAATATCGTAAGCATATTTAAACAGTACATTTCTCCTGAAATATCTTTGCACTCTAATCAAACAGCTGCTATAGATCTCTCAATATGCGTGCAACAACAGCAGGATACAGAGAGCAGTGAAGTGGGGTACATTTCGAATTCTACTGCAAGGTTCTCTAACCTTGGGGAGTAGGACAAGAACATTTAATAAAAATAATTATATTCAGAGGCTTTGCAGAAACGGTAGTGCTGTACTGACAGGTTAAGATCGTTTGAGTGAAGACTTTGAGCTATTTGCTTTACCAGATAAAGCTGACACTATATCAAATTATAGTACGCTCACCTTACGTTAACTGTTCATATTACATAATGATTATTATTTGTAATTTTGTCCTAATCAGATCCTTAAATACCAAACGCACATTCAACAAGTACATTTTTCTCATTCGCTAGCAGCCAACTGAACTGGCATTCAGGCTGACAAGGCTCAACCTGAATAACACACGTATAACTAAGGCCAAATATAAGCAAAGAAATAACCTCACTGAAGTAAAATAGTGGCTATTGAAATTGGTACCTAATAAGATAATATTATTTTCTTTCCTTTATCTTGTAAGCAGCAGCCTGGAAGGCTCTCTAAAAATAAATATTTATTTTTCCATAAATCTCAAAGGAATCCATTTGTACATTACTAGTTCATCCAAACTTACCCTTGCATAGTGCAATTCAACTCCATAAAGTTCTAAGGTACGTGCTGTATTGAGATAATTGAACTCCGCTTCTGCAGGAGACAACCCTCTGAAAGAAAGAAGCTAAATCAGAAACATCCTAACATAACCCCCCACATCAGGCTCCCAAGTGAGCTCAAACAGAAAATCTGCATTCATTTTACTACTTCTACCCCCACCCTGAAATCTGAATTTCCTTTCTCACCATAAACAAACTGTAAGCCAAAAAAATTTAACAGAAAAAGACTTGTGCTTCCACATAGACAAAGTCTTGACAAGAGTCCACAACACAGTTTGCAAACATACATGTTTTATTTCTAACGCATTGCATCATTTAAATGTCTGTGGGGCTCTAGAATCTGGAAATTACTTATGCAGTCCTGTATTTTGTATTGATAATAGTAAATTCTCTCCAAGGCTCACCCTTGAAGTTTAAATTACCATCAACTTACTTTAATTTCTTTACCCTACACCTAACAGAATTTGCTATGCCATTGGCTGAAATGTAACATAACATTCAGTATTTTCTAAAGTCAACAACATGCCCCAACTAAGCAAATGTATTTGGAAACAGCTTACATTTTGTTAAATTAACTGTAACAAAAAGCTCTGAAGTTCTAAATACCGAGGAACCATCACTGAAAAAGTACCACAATGTTACACACTGAAAAAAAAAATATTTTCCATTGCTTCATCGCCTTTTCCTCTTTAGTAAAAGGTCACAGACTTGCACACAGGAAAGAGCAGATACCGAAGAAAAGGACTTTGTTACTTCTAAGTTAATGCTTGTTTACTGGTGAGAGCACCATGAAAACAAAGGCTTTATGCACAAAGCATTCTCAAAGACTGAAAAAAACTCTTAAAGAAATTATATCTTGCTAAATTAACAGTCTATGTAATACACACAAATACTGTTTTCAGTGTACCTTTAACATGTTCATTTTTTCACTTATTTTCCCTGTCGTTCTGTCATAGATATTCTATCTGTGCAGAGTATCAGTGGTACTTATTATACAGACAATCTACAAAAAAAATCACATTAAATGTACTCTTAAAAAAAAAAAAAAAAAAACCAACAAAAAACCCCAGAAACCTTTAAGACAAAATACTCATTTTTTTTAATACAATAGCACAGCACCAGCAGTCAGGATTTGACAAAGTCAGTCAATATCTTCTGCTGTAAATCCTTACATGTGCTGCTGATGTAATTTTGCTATTTCTTTTTCAAAGTCTTGAGGCTGGCTAGGGATGAAAGAATAGTCTGAGAGGTAGCCTGGCAAGTTTTCTGAATGGTTGTAGTCTCCCAGCTCGGCTAAAATATTAAAAAGAGAGGTTATTGTTTATCACTGATGTACTTGGCATTGTGCAATGCCCCCAAATTCACAAGAGTCTGCTCCCACATACTTTATGATCTACAGCAAACAAAAATAGAGAAGACATTTGAAATCCCCTTTTCCCTTTTGAATAAACAATCACGTTCTCAATGAATACCATGGAGATCATTTAAAGAGAGCTTTGAGTAGGTACTTATGAATGAAGTTCATGAAGTGCTTAATTTTTAATACACAAATTAATTCATAATGCTGTCATAATGGCTATCACTAAAAAAATACACTTCAAGGTATTTGATTTTTTCTTTTTTTTTCTTTTACCTTTGCTTGCTTTCATGTGATTATGCAATATATATATTTTTAACACTACAACTGCTATTTCTTCATTAAGATCTGCAAAACCCATCAACTCATTCTGTACCAAGATATATGCAGAAGCATTAGAAAAATATTTTTTTGCACATTCAATTGTATGTATGGGAAAAAAGTATGCATACATACACCTACATTGAAACTACTAAAAAGTGCATTTACACAATTTCTAACACTTTCTTAAAATGATTAGGAAATAAATTTAAATCACGTTTATTGTCAGAGTAAAAAAACATACAAACAACATTTGCTAAAAACACAGGCTTTGAGGCTTTTTAACTATAATCCAAAAAAAAGGCAGCTTTAAGTATCTGCAATCCATGTAATAGATCTACAGTGATAGATAAGTAACCTAACACGTGAAAACTGGAAAGTTCACAGCAACACAGCACGACGTGAGGTCCTGGGCAGGGCTAGTGACACTTTTATGGGGCACGGAAGAACTGACAAGAGAGATGAAGGCATTTACAGAGCAGGAAGATAAGCCAGGGAAAGGGAAGGTAGGAAAGAAGTCTGGGGGGCACTTGCATTGCCAGAATCAGATCCTATTTTAAATAATCTAAAAATTGGAAAATGCGACCAGGTAAAATCCACTACGGAGAACATAGGACTGTCTGAGATCTACCTCTGCTATTTACCTATATTTATAAAGAATCCCAAGAGCTAAGCCCAGAAAGTTTAGTAATAGGCACGTACAGAGAAAATCATTACACAGAGATCTGCACACTGAAGAATTTAGGGGCAGCAGGAACTCATACATGTATATGTAAGTACAACGCACTGCGTGTACCCACCACTTCTACAATATTTGAAAAATTAAAAAATTGCATTCCTAAAAGCTTAAAATGTTATAAACTTTTCATAGTGCCTGCTTCATTATCAAACACGTCATCTCTTCTAAGGCAAAACCCGAAGGCATGACAGCACTTGCAGTACATTTCTATTTCCAAGTAGCTGTTTCCAGGGTTCTGTTTAAGAGAAATTGCTCTATTGATTGCTCTGGAAAAAAGTGATCACTTATCAAAAATTTGCATAAAACATTACATTAGCATTACTATATGTTTTTTCCCTGAAAATATTAACACTATTTCTCTGATATGTACAGACTATACATAGTACAAACTGTAGACAGAAGTATCTTCAATAGCAGAAAAACACATGAACATAGATGGATATACCAGGATTGCTTAGAAAACTGAATTTCTGATAATCACAAATTTCAAGAACTAGGTGCTGCCCAGTCTCTTGGTTGGTTCTTGTGGGCTTTTTTTTTTTCCACTGAACAATATAAGCTTATGAAGGAAAATGGGGTAAGAGGAAGAGGGCTAAATCTCAGTCTTCAAGACTTATCTACTCCCTGAATGGCTTAAAACTGGCAACACGGGTATTGAACTTTTTGGCCAGATATGATCAGAATTCCCTTTTCCACACCTATTTGGAGGTTCAATGTATGATATCTCAAAAAAATTTAAGTGTCTAAAAAATGCTGTAGTATATAGTTCACATAAAAAAAAAAACAACTCCTCCACACATTTCAGAACAACCCACACAAGAGGGTTGTTTTGTGTTTTATTTACTGCATGGGTTTAAAGAAGGAAAGTGTTACCAGTATTTTTTCTATATCTAATTCAGCAAAACATGCTGGGGTAGAAAAACGAATCAACCGTATTTCCTTAATGATGAGAAAAGTACCATCATGTCCACAAACATTACAATATAATGCTATACAAACTACATTCTTTAGAAAATAATCAATGCTACTTTTTATATATTTCAGGACTAACATGTACATGAATAGTAACTATACTTACATTGAACAGCATAGGAAGCCAGAAGAGCAGCAGTATTATAAGGACAGGGCAATCTGTTTTGTTTTTAAAATAAGAAACAAATAAAATTACATATTTCACATGAAATGTGGTAATTTTGAAAAGCCTAATCTTTCATAGTCTATGAACAAATTGGACAGTTAATTATTATAAACACACTTCTACTTGCATAAACAGTAATTTATTTTAAATATACTTTTGTTTTTGCAGGTAAAATCCCTCACCATTAACTTGTATTTAAAGTTTAACACAAGAAAAATGTCTTACCTTCCAGTAAGAATGTCCTGTTTAATTTGCAAAAAATACTGGTACCTTAATTTAAAAAACAAACAGAAAACACTATAATTAAAATTATTTAATAAATTTACATCAATTTAATGCATTTTGCTTTCAGTTAGTGCAAAACTAAAACTTTACATTTTGCATGCTATTTCTTAAACTCCTATGGGAAAGAAATTAAACTGTGGTTAGTAAAATAATAATACAACTTTGTAAACTAAACTGGTCGCAGTCTATGAAGTTACACATTGTATTTCACTAAAAGGCTGCAAATTTCACATTCTACCTGCTTTATTTCCCAGTATTTATGTTGCACTTAAAGTTTAAAAGAAGGGAAAAAGTGCCTTCATAATGAATGAGGGTGAACAACAGAACTATTCAATGCAGCAACCAAAAGTTAAAATTTGCATCTGTGTATGAAGGTACCTTAATAAGAATGATTTTTACTCCAAGTAGATAAAATTATTCACATTGAGTATTTGATATTACTCTGTTTTCATTTCAATGAAAAGAATTCCTCTTAGTAATTTGGAATTACATTCTTAAATAAAAGTTGTGGATTCTATTATGTCAAACGCCTTCCAACTGACTTCCCTTGAACTTCTGAAGTTTTCTTTAATTATGATGTGAGAAAAGCTTGGTTTAGAAATTCATCTCATCTTCCCATGCCCACTCTTTCAAGTCAGGAAGGAGACGGAAACAGCAAAAGGAACCGATGAACACTTTAAAACAAGAACTATTTCCCACCAAACAGTGGCACTTAAAAACCCCAACAAACCTGAAACTGCAAACAGATTTCCCTCTAAATTACTTCCTTTGTTTCTCCAACAAAACCCAAATATTTTGTTAACATCTCAGAATGAATCTTTTGTTCATTCAATTTAGTTCCTTCATATTTCACTCAAAGGTTTTAGACAATTTCATAGAAATATAAATGTTTACATCAAGCGTCAAATCACACCTGCTATAAACCTCCACTGACCCAGAGCCTGCAGTGGGGCACCAAACAAGACTGACTGAGATGGCAGGATGTTAGCACAAGCTTGAACTTTCAGCAAAAATCCCTTGTAACAGAGCATAAAAGCTGCTGCAGAATTTAGGTTCTAATGCCTTTTTATTTAAAAAAACAGTTTCACTGAGTGGAAAATTTAAACATCATTCCTGTTTATAAATTTGCTCTGTTTTGGGACCTCCTACATTATTATTATGAAAATAATCTGGTTTCCTTCTTGTAATTCCAATTTGAAAGTAGAGAGTCAGCCATATCCATTCATTATGAGAGCAGCCCTGCAGAAAAGGACTTGGGGGTACTGGTGGATGAAAAGCTGGACATGAGCCAACAATGTGCGCTTGCAGCCCAGAAGGCCAATCACATCCTGGGCTGCATCAAAAGAACCGTGGCCAGCAGATCCAGGGAGGTGATTCGCCCCCTCTACTCTGCTCTCGTGAGACCCCACCTGGAGTACTGTGTCCAGCTCTGGAGCCCTCAGCACAAGAAGGACATGGACCCATTGGAGCAGGGCCTATAAGAAAGCTGGGGAGGGACTGTTTGCAAGGGCATGTAGCGATAGGACAAGGGGCAATGGTTCTAAACTAGAGCAGGGTAGGTTTAGATTAGACATTAGGAAGAAGTTCTTTCCAATGAGGGTGGTGAAACACTGGAAAAGGTTCTCCAGAGAAATGGTGGAGGCCCCAGCCCTCAAGACATTCAAGGCCAGGCTTGATGAGGCTCTGAGCGACCTGATCTAGTTGAAGATGTCCCTGCTCACTGCAGGGGGTTGGACTAGATGACCTTTAAAGGTCCCTTCCAACCCAAGACATTCTATGATTCTATTCTATGATTATCAACATTGATCAAAATTACTTATCAAAACCACCTAGTTCAAATTTGACTGAAATGAAACGTTAAACCCAATATTAACTTTCACTAAGAAATTAAAAATAAAATATAACACTTTATCACACATAATATGACTTCTCATAATTGTGCAGTCTTCAGAAAGTGGATTAATTACCACCTTAAAGACTGCCACAAACATTTAAAAGTATACACACAGAAATCCAATCATTTACAAGCTAAATATAGTGGAGAGGTAAAACATTCCGTGTTTGAAAGAAAAGGAGGAAAAATAATTGCAAACTGACAAGCAAAGATGTTAGCCCATGTGCTCAACTCCTACAAAACCCTCTGGAGGTTCTAAGGTATTAACCTCAAAAAGTTAAAACTGAGACAGTAGTCAGGTTTTAGAGACCTCAAAATACTTTTTCATTTTCTACCTTAAAATGCATATTGAAACCAAAAAAGGGACAGATAAAGCAAAATTTCTTTACCTGTAAAAAAAAGCAATAAACGCCAAGTTAAATTTATATATTAAAAGGATATGCTTCACATGCTTAGCGCTTGAGCATCTCTTCACAAATATACTGAATAAACCAATTTTTCCTGCAAAAATGTAGGACAAAAACATCCCGTGTGTGCAGCTCCACTTTAATTTTATTTTACTTTTTTTGGTGTAATGCTTTATTAGAAATATTCCATGTTACTTAAGGGACCTCATGATTAAGGAACACCAAGCAGAGTTCATTTTCTATCCACTGTTTTCAGCAAACAGTGAAGTTAATTGCTTGTTAGCTAACCACCCCAGTTTGAACATGGAAGCCTCGCATATTATTGAGCAAAATGGGAAATCAATAGAAGTGTTAGCAATGTAGATCTGAAAAAGCCTGAACAGCAAATTCAGCTAAAACAATAAATGTGGCATTGCATTACAATGTTTTCATCTTCCTTATATATATACACACACATAGAAAAGGGTAAGACAGAGCTATTGCTAACTGGAGTGAATGTTAATAAGCAAGTCTTTCTGCCCTAAGCAGAACTAATGAAGGTCCATTTCCGACCAAGTTCCTAAAGCTACACTCTTCAACACGAGCTGAGCTCCTGCTGACCTCTTCTGACCTGGGGCATTCATAACCTGCCTCCCTATCACAGATTCACAGAGGTCTAATAAGACACAAGCTTGTACTGAACCTTTCCCTGACACCTATTCATACTGCCTCATATGTCGACTCATTCCTCTGTTTTCATGAAATTTATAAAAATTGAGCATCTTCCAAAAGTCTCATCTTGAGCTGGAATTGTCAGAACCTTGTGCTTTGTTTTTTTTTCCTTTTTTCTTAAAGGGGTGAATAATGATTATATGAAAGGACCCGTATTTGTGACATGGCATCCTAACTTCACTCCAAAAAAACCCATGGATAACAACTCCCTCTTTATAATAATTCCAAATACAAATGAGTTTTCTCAGGGGCAATTAGGCCTATTAGCAAAAAAGGCAGAGCTGACCTAGATAGAGCAATCATACATTATTCTCATCTAAATGGACGTTGTATTTATAGCTTTGTATTTACACATAACGTTTAAAGCAAACAGTTCTCTTGTTTCTTTACTTCATATTGATCAACATTTACTGTTTCTCCCATCTCCTTAGGAATATTACATGTTGTCCTTTAATTCAAATACCACATTTTTCATTATTCGGATATAGTAAATTGCCAAATTTTCTCAGAGTAAATATTTCAAGAAAACAAAGCCTGATCCAGAATCTCTGGGACTCATTTTAGTAAATTCTGTCTGCATAGATGGGTGCAAGATTTTGTCCAAGATATGACAAATCAAAAGAAATCATAAACAAATGTGGACTCAGATTTTCACAGTTTTGGTACTTATGTTTCTAAAGCTATCCTTAATGATTTAGATATTGGGTTTTGAGTGGGGCTGACCTGTTTTCAGAATGGCTGACATCCAAAAATTCCAATCTGTCAAATCATGCCAGTTATGTAGAGTACCAGAACTAATTAAGAATAGTGAAAATTTGAGGCATTTCTTCAGGGACTAATTGCAACTCACAAGCCTCCTATCTTGAGTCACACTGAGCATTTTCCTCAACAGACTTCAACACACTGGTGTCAAAAAAAGCTTACATGCTTCAAACTAGGACTACAACCATACAAACGGAGATTAATTTTATTAGTGCCAAACAGAAAACTGGGGGGGGGTGGGGGTGGAACACACGACAAATAAAAGAACGCAGAAAGCTCTGGAACTTTTTAATCACAAAGGACAACACAAGTATGGATAAAATTAAATTTGTACTCATTGGTGAACAGTGGGCTTAAGTTTTTCCTCTCTTCTCTACTTTCCCTTTTCTGTTTCTACTTGGTAGTATTTTCTTCAGGTAGTTACTTCACTTTGCATATAAATTTGTAAATTTATTCACAGAGGCTTTTTGCTATATTGATTTGGTGCAACTGCATAGTTCGTATCTGTAATTATTAGGCAAAAATTAGATGCTTGCAAATGTGACACAAAAATGATTTAAAAGAAAATTTCCATGTTATACCTTAAAAAAATTAATGGTAGCTTTCCCCTTAAATATAAGCCTTCTAGAAAAATGTTTTATTGATAAATTAACTAGACCTACCTTGTATACTCTTCTTGGAGCTTGTTTGGGTCACTTACAAAAAACTTAACTCTGAAGTTCAAACTGTGAGGCGATCCTCCTACAGCCAAGAAAAGTTATTTCTAATTAGTCAGGGCACCCTGGAAAAACAGCATAATAATGATATATGAATTGACCAAATACATACATGTACTCACTTTTTAATTGTTTCCTGATAGGTTTGTTTGGATCCAACCACCTCTGGAAAGACACAAATTATAACACCAATTTTAGAGACACAAAAAAGTACAAATTATAGCCTTATACGCCAAGTAACTGTTGCTTTTCTATTACTTTTGACTTCGTGTTTTACCAAAATGTCTTACTGGCATACAAAAGTCTTCTTACTGATTCCGGAAAGACACTAATTATCATCAACAGTTGCAATTGTTCTTTTTTCCCTGAGATTAGTCTCTGTTGTCCAGATATCTGTCTCTTACAGTGCTAATTTGACTATGAACTGGGTTCTTTGATTGTCACATGAGCCTGAGAGGTTAGAACTCAACCATGGTGTGTTTAACAGTCTTCGGGTACTCTTTAAACTGATTATCTAAGGTGAACTAACTGTGGCAGTGAAGAACTATGAGCTGGCTAATTTACTCAACTCAGACGTTAATTTGCTTAAACTAGTTCCAGTACTTTTGACTCTGCATTTTGCAGGTGTGACACATCCAGGGAGTGTTCCCACTGGCTCACAGATCCTCTTCAAATTGTCAGCCTGAGTGTCATCTCTGGTAAATCCATAATTGGGATCTTGGAAACCAGAAGCTCAGCGCTCAGCTTAACGGATTAAGGACTACAGAACAATTTTACCAAACAGTGCCCAGTCTTGATCCTCTCTATGGGACATCGCTGCTATGGGGAAGTACAGACAGATCTTTATAGAAATCAAATTTCAAGGAGAAGTATTCTTTTCAGGAAAGCCCCACAAGTGGTTTAAAACACTCTCCAACAGCAACCCAGCAGACTCTGCACATACCACTGTAGTTCAGTTAACTCATAAGTCTATCTTTGTTATAAATACTGTTCGATTCCTCATCCTGCCTCACAATGCAAACCCACAAACCTCAGGAAACAGTTACATGGCCACAATTCCTATGAAGTGACAGAGACCTAACCCTGTATGGCATACAACTACGTCACATTTATCATGGGGCTTGTAATATTTTTCATGTGAGGGAGGAGGAAAACACACAGAGGTACAGTACCTGAGCTGTCTGACACACTCTGGATCTGAAGTTAGTTCTGAGTCATTTTATTCATTTTGAATAACAAACAATGATGACTACATCCAAATGCTCTATCCTTGTAGTAGATGACTTAAGAAAGGACTCTCCAGCCAGGGATACATGTCAATTTTACACAAGAACCTTTCAAAACATGTTGAAAGATACTTGAGTACCTTTAAGCAAGGGGATATGATCCACTATATCTAATAAATACACAGATCTCATCTAATCCTGCAATTATTTTTGTGTTTGGTTTTGTTGGGTTTTTTTGGTGGGAAAAACTGTTTGCAATTATAGTTAATCCAGAAAACCTGGAATTGAAATGCCTAGCAGAAAAGCTTCTATTTACATTTCCTTCTGGCTGTTAAGATCAATTTGGTATATACTAGTATAGCTCAAACCACAGAAACATAACTTCTTTTTTTTTTAAACCACATTTAACAGGCAACATCTATTGGATCCAAATGCAAATGGTGATTTTCTCTCTGGGAAACTGCAGAGGGTTAAACCACTCAATATTGTAAAGAAGCTGAAGTTGAGAACTTTACGAATCAAGGTGCTGCTAGCAAGACGTGTGATCCCATTTACATCCCAGTGAGTCTGAGAGGCAGGTAGACTTGGGGATCCATCCATTTGGACCCCAGTCCCTTGGACAGTAATTTCGGTACTCTCTCCTCCTCTCGCAGGCGCTCCAGCACCCACACTGACAGTACTCGCTGCACCCTCACCCCCACTACGCACCCTCACCTGCTCCTCAGCACTGCTTCAGACACCCACAGCCCAAGACCCTCGCCAAACAAACCACTTCAGCTCTATACAGCAGCAGTGATTTCTTGCATTGACTTTTACTGTGGCATTAATATTACAGAAAAACATAAAGCTTGTGCAGTTTATGAAATCCATCTTTAGGCACAATAACAGAGACTTCACATGCAATTAGCAGAATCCTCCTTTGCCCATCACCTTTATCATCTGACACCTGCTGCATTGAATATATCTTACTAATATTCTGCTGTGTTATTTCACAAGTAACTAGAATATGTGAACCTGATCTGTTTTCTTTGTCCAAATGAACCAAGTGTAAAAAGTAAACTGATATCAAAACCTGAAATTAGTCAAACCCTTAAATTCTTCAAGCTTACATGACTAATATAGGTAACATTTCTATTTAGCTCTGATGCATTGTTTTCATGGCAACTAGATATGTGCTGAAAAGCCAAAATATTTAGAAATCAAAGAATACTAAATCTTTAAAGCATATGCTTATATCAAATAGCTGTGAAGTCATTCTTTTTTCAGACAAGCTCTTAAACAGATCCTTCTATTGTGCTGTTGTATTCAGCTGCTGATAGATAAACTAAAAAAGGAGATCTTAGACATCTAAGCTTTCGAAAGCCAAATAAATGAGAATCAGAAGCACTACAAATTTCTGAATGTTGAGTAAAATATTGAGTAATGTTCAATTAAGTACTTCTTAAACAAAGCTGAAAAATAATTCAGTCTTTTCTACAGCATGCCTATGTCTTTTCAGCCTGGAAACAAAGCTAGAATAAAAAGATTAAATGAGGCCAGCTTGCCAATGACTTAACAGAACCATCCACAAGTTACAAAAGAAAACTTTGTTAAATATCTACAACTGTGCTATACAGCTTTATTCATATTAATAATCTTAATGTTACCAGAATTTAGAAAAAGAACATAATTAAGAATAATTTGCTCTAGAGAAGAAAGAAACATGGAAGTAGTTCACTGCTTAGGCAGAAGAAAAATTATGGCTGTATTGTGACTTCTTTCTTCCTCTACGACATTAAAAAAGACATTAAAAATAAGTAAAAAGAAAAAAAAACCAACCTTTTAGTAAGATAAAAAAGAGCATTCCTTCTATTTAGAACAGTCACTCTTGATGCTAAAACAACAGTAGACCAAATCTGCACTTGCCAAAGAAAATTGCACTATCTTCTGAAATTCACCTTCGTTACTGAATCATTAACACTTTACAGCGTCACTTATCTCTATAGATCACATTCTGCACATTTTGTGAACAAAAATTACTTTTGACACATAAGTTGGGAGATAAATTTAGACCCCATCACTATGACATGCATATAATGGGAATTAGGTAAAGAACTGTATTATAAGGAATAATACTTAAACTGTACTTTTAAACAAGTATTGAACATTTGATACCTGTAAAAAAGTATTCAAGAAGTATTCTTCAAGCAATCATGATTTCAGCAGTACAGCTATAACTATTGCAGCCACTGCACATTAGAGCTGTAGCTATTTGTTTCCACTGGTGAAATATAAAGTGATTTACAAAGTTTCAGTCCTATGGAATTCCCTTTCAATTAAAGTGCATGAACTATTATAAACACTCATTTTCAAACGAGTCCCTTCTTTTTCCTCTTAAGGTGATAAGCAGACAGCCCATGTCAGATAGTGCGCTATATGAAGCTCTGTTAAAAGATCTACCAGCTATCTGGGCTAGAAACAGAAACACCATACAGGACAATCTAAAAACCCCTTATTTTTTTGTAAGTCCTAATGAAAAAAAAAATTAAAAATATTAAAATGACAATGATCATGCAGTCTAGTAAATAGACACAACAAAACAAACAATACCCCTTTTAAGGAATTATTTAATAAAATCTCAACATACAACTCCAAACTTGTAACTGTTTACATTTAGTTTTATTACAACTGCAAGGTGATACTGAACTACTCGAATGAGACAATTGGAGAGGGTGGCAGAATATTGCAATGGCTTCTATTTACTTTTCTTTACAATGATACAGGGCACAGTGACAAACATGACCATGACTTATAAAATTGTCTTTATAAAACCCAATAAACTTACAGGGTTATCAGTAGATTCATCAGCCAACTGTAAACCAAAGTAATCTCTCTCTGTCAAATCGAGATGCTTGAAGACTACATCCAATAGAACTTGTCCCTGATCATGTTTCTGCAGAGAACAAATACATAAATTGCTTAATGAACAAATATATAATCGGACACACAGACTTCAGACAGGCAGAGAACATAAACATTCTTTCAGATGTGCTCTAGCAGCCTAGATTTTAAATACCACAAAGTGTATCCCAGGAGAACTATTTTTAAATGAGTTTCATCTCCCTTTTTGAAACATATGTAAGGAATTATTATTTTTCCTCTTTGTCATTTTCTGACAGTAAGAATTCTTCACTTCTTAGCTAGCTACGTGATTATTCCTGAAAGCCAGTCATTAGCCAAATTTGATATTTAAAAGGAGTACTGAAAAAAAGAAAAGAGAAAAGGCTAGGATTAGACAAAGAATTTTGTAGCCTTGTTTGGGTCACTGAATGTAAAAGTACAGGTCTGTACAAGTTATTCTTACTTATTTTATCTCTGAATCTAAATGAACCAGCGTATTGAAAATATTTCCAAAGTTAAATGGCACAGTTAGATGAAGAAGCCGAATATCTAACTGAGAAGTCTCATTTCAGTGTGTTCTCTTAAAGATATTACTTCACTTTAAATGAACTAATTCAAATGAACTGAATAACAGTAACATAACTTTTCAGAGACAAGCGAACAAACTTTATTTATACTACAGGGACAAATCTTACCCACAAAATGATATAAAAAGAATCTGTAGCTATTGGTGCCTAGCAATCTTTTGCCTAACCTGAAAATACTGCCAACACAGTAATTGAAACACCAAGTGTGCCATTATGACAGGACTCCATAAGTACATTTGGTAAAATCTGAAGGGAGTTTCCCAAAGAAATTAAAGTGTCATAGCTTCTTGAAGTACAAAAGATGAGGAAAAATTCTTCAAGATCAACTGTCAAACAATAAAAAAATGATGAAAGAGCTGATTGATACATTTTCCACCCAGATATTCTACCTCTCTGGCACCGAGCAAGCTTCTAACGATCTTCTAGGTGCTCAGTATTATTGATAATACAGTGAATTTGATACATCTTGCCTTGTTTACTGCATGCAATAAGATATTTTTAAAGTTTTAAAACAAAAAAACCTGCTGTTCTGCTCCCAAATGACCTCACTTCTCATAGACATTATACAAGTGTTTACTTTTACAAGTGGGATGACTGGAGGGTGGCTAATGTGACGCCCATCTACAAGAAGGGTCAGAAGGAGGATCTGGGAAACTACAGGCCTGTCAGCCTGACCTCGGTACCAGGAAAGATCATGGAGAGGATCATCTTGAGTGAGCTCTCACGGCAAGTGCAGGGCAGCCAAGGGATCAGGGACAGCCAGCATGGGTTTAGGAAAGGGAAGTCCTGCTTAACCAACCTGATCTCTTTCTATGACCATGTGACCCACCTTCTGGACACGGGGAAGGCTGTGGACGTTGTCTATCTGGACTTTGGTAAGGCCTTTGACACTGTCCCCCATAGCATTCTCCTGGAGAAGCTGGCAAATCATGGCATAGACAAGTGTACTCTTCGCTGGGTTAAAAACTGGCTGGATGGCCATGCCCAGAGAGTTGTGATTAATGGGGTGAAATCCTCTTGGCGGCCGGTCACCAGTGGTGTCCCTCAGGGCTCAGTTTTCGGGCTGGTTTTGTTTAATATCTTTATCAATGATCTGGATGAGGGGATTGAGTGCACCCTCAGCAAGTTTGCAGATGACACCAAAGTAGGTGAGTGTGTTGATCTGCTTACAGAGGGACCTGGGCAGGCTGGATCAATCGGCCAAGGCCAACTGTATGAGGTTTAATAAGGTCAAGTGCCAGGTCCTGCATTTTGGTCACAACAACCCCAAGCAACACTACAGGCTTGGGGAAGAGTGGCTGGAAAGCTGCCCAGCAGAAAAGGACCTGGGGGTGCTGGTGGACGGACAGCTTAACATGAGCCAGCAGTGTGCCCAGGTGGCCAAGGCCAACAACATTCTGGCTTGTATCAGGAATAGCATGGCCAGCAGGAGTAGGGAAGTGATCGTGCCTCTGTACTCAGCACTGGCGAGGCCTCACCTCGAGTACTGTGTTCAGTTCTGGTCCCCGCTGCACAAGAGGGACATTGAAGTGCTGGAGCGTGTCCAGAGGAGAGCTACCAGGCTGGTGAGGGGTCTGGAGACCAGGTCATATGAGGAGAGGCTGAGGGAGCTGGGCATGTTTAGCTTGGAGAAGAGGAGGCTGAGGGGAGACCTCACTGCCCTCTACAACTACCTGAAAGGAGGTTGTAGAGAGGTGGGTGTTGGCCTCTTCTCCCAGGTGAATAATGACAGGACCAGAGGAAAGGGTCTGAAGTTGCAGCAGAGGAGGTTTAGATTAGATATTAGGAAGAATTACTTTACTGAAAGAGTGGTCAGGCCCTGGAACAGCGTGCCCAGGGAGGTGGTTGAGTCACCATCCCTAGAGGTGTTTAAGAAACGTCTAGATGTGGCACTTCAGGGCATGCTCTAGTGGCAGAGATTGTAGGTTGTTTGGTTGGACTTGATGATCTCAAAGGTCCTTTCCAACCATGAAGATTCTATGATTTTACAGCCATTAAAACAGAACTATGTAACTAACAGGTCAAAAGAAGGTTGCAAGAGTTTCATTAATATCCACGTGCGGAAAAATCTACAAATCACATCCAGACATTTCTTAACATCTAAGAGCATTCTATCAAAAGTCATTTTGATAGAAATTTCAGTTCAGTTCAGCTGAAATTACACTGAAGTTGAGTAAACTGTCAAAACCACTTACTGGGGGCTAAAAACTCCAAGAAGCTTGATAATTTATTTCATAGTAATAAAAAGAAATTAGAAAATAGCTATCAAAAAATTATGCTTAAAATGGTCCCAGCAGGACAATCATAATCATGGCTCTGTGTATTTAAGTTGAAATTATAAAAGGCACGTATTTCAGGTCCCATGTAAACTTTGCTAAGTTAGAGTGATCTAAGAATTGCTATATTTACTTTGAAAGAAGATTATTTTTTTTTTTTTAAATCATACAGAGACTGTTTCTTGATGTTTAACAAAATGGAACAGCTACTAGGAGCACCATTGTTAAAAAGTTCGCTACTGAAAAATTTACTTTCCAATAACTAAAAACAATCAAAAAAACCCCCAACCCAGATGTTAACATAATAAATACAGAACAGTAAAAATGCATAAGGCAATTTTTACGTACAATCCAAAAACAGTCATTTTTACTAAATTAGGAGTTTCTGATATAATTTGAAATAAACCAGTAATCAGTACAAATTTTTCAACAAATAGAACTAATTTTAAAATTACATAGCAACACTAATTGCTTCTTGGCACTTTTCCCCATGTAGATTTAAATCAGAACTCAAACTAAGAACTTATGACGGTAACTATCAGAAAACAGGAGACGTTTGGAACCCAAGTTTAGGCTTACATTTACCACAGCTGACATGTTACTTCTTCAAATAATATGCAGATATCAATTCTGCTGCTTTTTTTCCAAATCTAAACCTGAGACTTTATACTGTTTCTTAAATATCTGGATAGATGTTTCCTAATGATAAAAGATTACAACTTGCTGATCAGTTTGAATTTAGTGATACAGAACGTCATTTCACGACCACAAGGAAGGTATTTCTCCTGCAACAGAGCAGCAAATTTGGTAAGAGAAGACTAGTTTCAACATGAAGCATTTGTTTTGATCACAATGTTTTACTCTCAGTGCAAAATAAAGATAAGCATCTAGTAAAACCAGACCTCAGTTTAACCTGTCTCTGTTATTTATATAATGATGTTGCAGCTTGCCAGAGCAGGTGAAGGTCACAATCCTGCTTGTTATGAAAGGTCCAAAATATTTGCAATACTATCATAACCACTGAATAGCTGCTATAAATTATAAAAAGCATGTAACAAGTTTCTACTTTTGCTTTTTTTTTTTTAATAAAAAAAACAGAACCAATAAATGTGGATTAGCATAAAAAGAAACTTGCCTCATTCCTACAGATAAAGTTAAACATTAATATTTGCTCTTAAAACAGGAAATAATGGGAAATATATGAAAAATGAGAACTACTGCATAAAACTACAGTAGTTAGATAGGAAACATATCAACATTTTTTCTGAATTGGAATATTAGAATGTTATGTGTACTTCTTATTAGTCATTGCTGGAGGCAAAATGTCTAACAAATTTTGGCCTTTCAGAACAAATCTGACATTAACAGCAGACATCAATATATTAACTGCACTTTATGAAGTATCTACCATCTAGTGGCTAATATCTAGTACCACTAGATATATACACATTAATTTCCATTCGCAAAATGATTGTTAGCTGTTTGCAAGCATTCCTGTTTGAAAATTTAGGAAAAGATCTGCAATAATACAGGTTTAATCATAAAATGGTTCGTGTTAGAAGGGACCTTAAAGCTCATCTAGTTCCAACCCCCTGCCATGGGCAGGGACATCTCCCACTAGACCAGGTTGCTCAAAGCCCCATCCAGCCTGGCCTTGAATGCCTCCAGGGATGGGGCATCCACAACTTCTCTGGGCAGCCTGTTCCAGCATCTCACCACCCTCACAGTACAGAATTTCTTCCTAATATCTAATCTAAATCTCCTCTCTTTCAGTTTAAAACTGTTACCTCTTGTCCTGTCATTATACTCCCTGATAAAGAGTCCCTCCCCATCTTTCCTGTAGACCCCCTTTAAGTACTTAATGCCTGCTTACCAACTATCACTGTCTTCCCAATTTATCTTAGTGACATTTTGGTTTCGTTGCTGGCCTACAGAACTGGCTGCATCTACAGCAAACACCAGGAGACATTGCTGGCGTGTCAGTCCAAACAAATCTGGACTTCTGATGACGGAGGAATGGGATGACATGGCCCAGGCTTTCCCGGAGGGGGTCAGATGGCTCTGCTGCTCACACGTCTGCAGGAGGCTGCACGGCTCCTTCACCAATGACAACACCGGAACCTCTCCTCTCCCACCTCACCCCAATACTTGTGCTACAACTTAAGCAAGCACATCCCCAAACAGCCAGCACTGCACTACTGTCTCCTTTCATTCTACACCTTATGTGAGCATTGCAAAAAGCTACCTTGTTTTAAAATAAGTTTCCAAGCAGGTTATTCAATTTTTTGGTCAAAGAAAAAAGGGAATCAACTAAGTAAAACTGAAGATTAAATTATTGAACGTTTTCACTTCTGAAATTACAGGGGGGTTGGTGTAGGTTTTTTTTTTGTTTTGGTTTGCGTTATTTTACAGATTTTTAGGTTTTACTTCCATTAGAGTGCAAATTCATTAACTTTGAGGAGAGTTCTGAGACAATAAAGGCTGCAAATTGAAACCTTTGTCCATGAGCGCTAACCCACTAGCCTCGGTCACAGAACAACTCATCCCAGCTACCTCAACTTAGTTTTCCCCTCTAGTTTCATGTGATCTCTGTATCTATGTACTGGCTTTCGGGGAATACAGTTAATCAGCCTGCGTGGAAAAGATACAATTTGAGGTGTTTAAACACTTAATTAAAAACAATTAAAGCAATTTGATCTTGAAGAAGCAGGTTTATGGTAATGCAAATCATCCTGATCATGTTATTAACTCAAGCCAGCCTCATTTCTTCCAGCTACACGTTCTCTGAAGTATGCTCTTCAGGGTCAAAGTAGGAGTTCTTCATTTGGTAAGCACAGCATTTTATAGAAAGGATTTCTACTCTGCGATCATATGCACAGGTTAGTTCCCACTGATTCTTCTGCCAGCAACCAAAATAACCTTTGTCTAGCTACAATCCACAGGGATTACTTGATTTGATTTCTTACACTCTGTACAAGGTAAGGCTTAGCACAAAGAATGCCTATTTTGCAGATCAATGGGAAAAGCTGGTTGAAATGTGAACTTAGAACACGTCACATAAATTATCAAGAGACATTGTCAGTGATCAGTACTTTGCTGTTGGAGAAGAAATAGCATTTGAGTACTTTTTCATTAATACAGCACTGCATACTCCAGATGATTAAGCTTTACCATCATTAGCATACAGAATACCTATTGCAATCACCAGGAGAAAAAAACCTTGCTAATTTACTTGATGTTATCTTTGTTCTTCCTATTTTGAAAACAATTCCATAAATATTTATTGCCAAGTATTGTGTCAACCACAATAAAGTAAAACGCAGCTATAAACCCTGAAAACCTGTATACCATTTGGTTAGCATACATTCGCTATGATTGAATACTTTATTCCTCCCTATTTTTAAAAATACAGATTGAGGCTAAGACCTGAGATCAAAACATTGAGCACCAAGGAACTTTTTATTCCCTAAACTCAGTTTTAATAGACAAACTTGCAGGCTGATCTGTATAAGCAGTAAAGCGTGATCCATGCAACTAAAATATTTAGTACACTAGGGAGGTGGTGAGAACATATTACGTAATTTTTTCTTGGGAGAGAATGAAGAGGCAGTTAAGGATTTATAACTAGTGATTCTACTCTAGACAGGCACTAGGCATTCTCTAACAACATACAGCTTTCGAACACCTAGATCAAGAAGAAGCATAATCTCCCATACCTACTGTACAACAATTATTCCGTATTTCAGCCAACGCTTATAAACAAAGAAAAAACTGCAAGACAGCTATTTTAATGGAAGATTCATGCACCTGAAGGGAAAAAAACTCCACATTACAATTTCTCATGCACTTTTAATGCTTTGTGTCCAACTACATTCTGCACATACTGTTTTTTGGCAGGCAGTATAGACTGGGAAACTGTTAGCAATGATAAGAAGGGATACAGAAGAGCAGGGGAATATTCTTGAGACAAAGGAAAAAGGGAAACAGAAGAAATTATCCCAGACAGGAAGTGAGGCTTGATGTTGATAAATTAAAGTCTTTGGTCATCCCTACCCCAGCTCCATCACCCAAAATTCCCACCGTTAACTACACAGAAATCCCCAAAAGTTAAACAGCTCCTGATACAGCCACAAAAATGCCTTAAGAGAACATCCTAAAACCTTCCATCTTGATTGAAATATCTAAAACAAATAACTAAACAAGTCTACTTCTAAATCTTACGCCATGCAACACTGGATCCTTGCAAAATTTTGCTAGGTAACAGAGATTTTGCTCCTCTGATAGGCAGCTGCAGGCTGCACAGGGTCTAACCATCTGACTACAGAGCAGAGAAACACAATCACTCTCACAAATCTACCCTAAAAAATTCAAATGTATCAATATCCTCACTGAACACTGGATATCAGAATTCTTTCCAATTACTGAGCATTAGAACTTTTTCAAATAGTCCAAATTAAATTTGTTCACATAAATTTGAGAACTGGTTGTTTCTCCCTTGCTTCCCATCTGAAGTCCCACGGTCTAATTTGATATTGAGCTACTCCTTCACACCATTCGCTGAAGTTCAATTTCCTCTTGAAAAATGGTAATATTCATGTCAACTCAACTTTCACCATCACAGTATTCAACCTTTCTCCACATAAGTCATGAATTCTATAGTTTACGAGGTAAAAACTGAGTTCTCCTGTCCCAGGCCATGCAACAGTTGCTTTCCTGTTGAGTTCTGGTTCTTCTCACACAAAGATCACTTTAAATGCTTTAATGTTTTCTTGTGAGGTCCTTGCCTGTTGTTTGTGGTTTTTTTTCATCAAGAAGTTGAAAGAAATGGTTGCACTTGTATGAACACATGCACAAAATTACGTACATTTTCATTTTAACTCCTTATCAAGGATTACTGATTAGAAAATCTGATGAATAACCTATTTTAAATTCCAGGCTCGTATGTAAAAGTTATTCACTTTTCCCAGTAACAGTCCTCAGCATTCAGCAACCAACTTCGTATTTTCTTTCCTGACATCCTCATGAGAGCATTAGAAGGTAGTGAGTTTAAGTGAGGGAAAGCATAGGACAAGAATATAATCTGCAAAAAGCAAAGAGATACTTTAAGATGATAGCTGTAGCCAAATATAACCATCCACACGACTAACAGTCAGCTACGTGAGAAGAGTTACCATTACACCTCACTCATGCTCAAAATGCAAAAACCAGAACAGAGGAAAACAAAAGCTCACTTCTTATTCAACTCGGCAGCAAAACTGCTCTCCGTTTCCACTATACAACTTTAGTCCATGAAGAGAATTACTTGAAATAAATTATGCTTTGTATATTCAATTTTGAAATGAAGATGTGTTAGTACTACAGAGGATACCAGAATGACTAAGTTCACAGTGACTTAGTATGTACGTGTACAAACTTGCCTGCCTGAGCATAACTTCCCCTTCTCTTCTGTACTTAACACTATTTTGAAAGTCAAACTCTAGCCATACAAATCCAGCAAAGGAAAGCAAGCTCAGTGATATTGATTTGCAATAAGCAAATTACTTACATTAACTCTGAAAGCTTGTACAGTGTTATCCAGGAGAAGAATGTTGCAGACCACCTCTGTATGCTGCCTGTCTCGTGCCAGCTCAGATGCTCGTACATTGTAGGTTCTGCCAGCAGGCAATCGGAAACGTGCGGTCATTACTGTCCACACAGGGTCTTTAGGCAAAACAAAAATAAAATTTAAAAAGATCAAAAAATGCAAAGGAAGAATGTCATACTTCAAATAAACGTCAACACACAGCAAATCCTTTGTTAAAAAACTCCATTACAGACAAAAGAAAAATGAGTACTAAATTCATGGCATCCAATAACAAAATAATATCTTACAATTACAACACAACCTTATTCCAAAATACTCAGTCCTTTACCTTCTGTCCATTGTCCACTCCCTCCATATTTTAAGGTTGTTTTGTGGGTTTGCTTTTTGTTTGTTCTGTTTTTTTTTTTTAAAGATTCAGAACAACATTTTAACTTCAAAAAGCATTGGAAATGCTAGGCATCATGGCTACTAGGCTCCCAATATTAGAGGCAATTAAGTAATTAATTTCAGTGCAAAATAGCAAAAAAAATGCTTACACAAAAAAGCTTTATAGAGAAAAGGCATGAAGAAAAGAATAAATACACAAATATTTTGATGCATTATTCTGCAAAGCCTATGCATTCACTGTATAATGATTAGACATGAGAATACACAATAATAACAAAAACATTAGCATTGCTTTTTTTTTTTTTTTAATAATTACAACATTAATAGATAAAGGTTTATCAAACTACTGAATCTTCTGCCTAGGTCAATTTGATTGGATTTACATATCTAGTTTGCAAGCACAAGCAATTCTTATTCTCCAAATAAGGAACCATGACCAGCACGAGCCTATGCCCGACTGATAAATCAAATGCAAGAATTGAAATGTGACTTTCACTTTTCAAAACTAAGATGCTAATGATTCTCATGCAACCCCAGTCCAGCAAGGTACTTATGTGCACACCTGATGCTATTAGCCCTGTCCAACAATACTAGTTACCTTCTTAAGTACCTCACAGTATCAGGGCCTGTGATTCACTTAATTACACTCTAAGCAAACTATTTCTACATCCTCTGACAAGGGTGTAAGCAAACAGAAAGTTTCATAACTTAAGTAGATAATACATTGAGATAGAAAATTAAAAGACCTTAAAAATAGTGAAAGAAAACAGGTATTCTCAAAACTGAATATAAAATGATTCATTTTCCTTATTCTGCAAAAACTTATTAAGACTTCAAAAACATTTACACATGTGCTTCCTATTTTTTGGGGGGTGGGTGTGTATCATAATAAAAAAAGATGAATTCAGCAGAGGACAGCAAACGTCCCAGCAGTGATTAGAGAGCTTCCCTGGAACATAAACAGGTATCTGTGCTCCAATACACACAAATGAACACAGGTAACAAATAAAAGATCAACCCCCTCCTAGATGATAGCCTAGATACTTAGACCCTCGTGGGAAAATGGAAGACCAGGATCCAAGCTGCCTGTAGCAGGAAGGGCCAGGACTTTGCAGTTTAGCTTTCCACCCTCCACCTGCAGCCAACCTCCCAAGGGACCACCCTAAAAATCCCTGAGGTATTTTGCTTTTCTAGTGCACGTCTTCAGCTCTTTCAGCATGACCACACAACTCAGACACTAAAAAAGTCTTTTTGTTGGTAATCCATCCTTGCAAAATGTTTCAGTTTTGACTTAAACAGCATTTTCAGAGTAAAAAGTATTTGTTTCCTTACCAGACAGCTTTTTTTTTTTTTTTGGCTACTCAGTCACTCTGGCTTCAGAATTGTATTCATGTAGATTTACAGCAAGTTTATTTTTGTTTTGATAAACCAACAGGACAAACTGAGAAAAGATAAAGATACCAGATAAACCCACCAGCTGCAAGCTAAACTCATTACTTTCTCCTAATAATAAAATAATGAAAAATTGTGTCACAAACATTAAAACTCCAAAGTAAAGCCTAACAATAAAGTACATGTTTGAGAACCCCTCATGAAGAGACTGCTTCTGCTATGACTTCTACAAGTCCCAAAAATAAAAGGCAGAAGAAAACCTTTAACAGCAAAGAACAGGAACTGAACCTCCATATCAGTGATCTGAGCCAACAACTTAACATTTCACAAACAATATTTTGTCACGTAGACAGAATCTAGAAGTCAATCACCTTACTAGCCATAACAGCATAAAGATCAGCATCTTTATCAGTGCAGCTACACAACCAGTAACTACAGCCAAGACTTTAGAGTGGTATTTGCCTGTGAAATGAATCAAAGAAGGTTTCAGAAAAGCATGCAATTTGATTAAAAACAGTTTATCCATACCACAGAAGCAACCCTTAGACAGGCATATTTTACAAGGATTTGAATAAGTGACAAATCAACCAAGACACAGTGAGGGTTTATCTTAGAGTCCTTTCCCACGAATACAAACACCAGTGCACAAAGTAGGGCTGTTTAGTTTCCAAGTAAGTATTGCGGTCCTCACAAAACCATTTGGTAGTGAGATAGGAAGGTTTAACTCAACAATCTACAATTTTGCATCAGTAAAAAAAATACAAATAGATTTGTTAAAGGCCAGAAACCATCATGCTTTAAGGAAAGAAAAAGACAAATCTCTCCTTTGCCTCCTGTTCTCTCCTTTATTTTTGTCTTATTTGCTGATCAAGACCAACAGTATTGCTTCCTTCCTCATCACTGCCTTAAACTAGACAGAAAACTTCTGGGTTTCAAACGGAGCAACAAATTCTTAACAGTGAGCAAGGAGAAAATCTGCTCTCAGCGATCCTCACAAATCCTTTAATACCAAGCAATCATTCAGTGTCCTTCAACAGGCCCAACCTGCAGACGCAGCAAGGCTCTTGCTGTAACACAGATGATCTTCACTCCAACCAAACAAAAACACTGAAGAGTCACCGACAGTGATTTGGGTCTTTCTCAACGTACGTACATGAAATGGTCAAATTCAAGAAAGAAGACACTGTATTATGAGGTTGCTAAGGAAACAGGACCAGATATATTGGGTCATAACAACAGTTCCTCTAGCTGGCAGACCTGAAGGGCAATGCCTTCTCACTCTCTTTACGGAAGGAAGAGAGGAATAGGACACACACATAAAGATATTTCTCACATACTGTTCCCACAGTCTGGAGTTTATCACCTTCCTCGTGTGGAGCTCATATTCACATCATGCTGGACATCAGTCATTCATGAATGTTGTCTTCATGGACTTAAGAAACCATGCTTTGAACTTTCAGGTTAGGCAATGAAGCGTTATATTTCATGTCCCACACAAAATACGTAGTAGCCTGAACAGCCATCTTGTAGTAGACAAGTTTCTTTCATGAAACTAAGAGGCTTTTGCAACTACAGAATACAGTTTTACAACTAAGTATAATAACTGAAATACTTCTACCAAAATGGAAATATAACAGCCATGAAAGTAACAGAGGAAGGTGACAAAAGACAGACTATTTTCTGCAAACCACATGCAAAGTTACTCTTTCCCCATGTGTCGGCAAAGAAACTATGAAAGTATGTAGAGATTATGTTAAAACGCCTTCATCATCACACGCTCTCTCAAAAATACTCCTCCTAAAATCTGCCAGGGCTACTACACTTAACTGCTTTGTGGCCAATCATGTGTACACAACCCATATTTAAACCTCTATCAGCACATGTACATACAAAAAGGACACAGTTGTTAAGCGCAGACAGACCCTGCAATTACTGGTCATACTGTGACACACTTGTTTTACAAAATAATTGGCCTCGAACTGTATCCATAACATCTTTACTACTCCTTTCTTCCAGAAATACATGCACCAAGAACACAGACAACAATATTTCTCCTGACCATGTATTGCCATTCTTGCTGTACATTTTGAAAACATACCAGCAAAACAGGGAGACGGCTAGCTATTGTTTATGAGGTTGTAAATCATAACTATCTGATTTCCCAGCAAATACTGATATATAACATGACAAAGCTGTTAAAAATTCAGCTACATTGGCTGCAAACTGCTGCAACAAAAATATGGTATAGCTAAAGTTAGTATGGAACAAATAAGCGACTGACTTCAAGCTCCAAAGTAAAATCTGCAGCCTCAAAAGAAATAGGAGTAAAGATAAAAGGTGAGATTCAAACCAAAAAAGTTTGAGAACAACTGGTTTAAACAGCAGCTTAACTTAAGCAAGGTACTACTGTGTGTGCATATTCATGTCATGGACAGTACCATGGGTACTTACACTAGAATCTTTCTATATGCAATTGGATTTAAATTGGATTAACCTTTGTATGAGAGGAAGGTTTCTGCTTACAATTTTTCAGCATCTTCTGCAAGTATGTAATATTTAGACACCTGAATTAACAATCCAAAGCACATGCTGCTACAGCAACTGGAGAAGGACAGAACTTGAGCAATGAAACTCCACTTACCTCTCAGGTCTGTGGAGGGAGTAAGTTGAACATTTCCTGCCTGAGCTCAGGTTTCAAGAGATGAAGCAATTCTAGGGAGTGTTCCCTACCAAAGGGCAGAACATTCCTGCGATACTGGCTTGGTTAGGGCATTAAAGAGCATACAGAAGCTTCACAAATGAATTTTCGGCATCCTCTATTCTTTTATGAAAATGTAGACAGTAAAACGACAATTTGCTTGGGCTTACAATAAACTAACCAATTTTAAGCAGCTTAAAAAATAAGCAGTTGGTTAAGAGGGTAATTAACTGAAATATAATTTATCCAAGAGTGCAACCGATTCACTGACTTGAAGTAAAAAGTTCTTTTAAAGACAGTTCGAATCATGTACTGTACACAAAGACAACCACCTTAGCACAGTATGCACATGTGCGTGCAAGGACGTGAGAAATGCCATTTTTCATGGCTAATCTAAAGCAGCTAAGAAGCTAATGCATTGCCAGATTTCCATTTGTTTAGAAGCTGGTATTTTAGCAACCCAGAAGGCATGTATTTCCACTGTAGCCCACCTGCTGGTTTGGGCCCAACACAGTACATGAATTTGCTACATAAACTGAAGAGATGGAAAAGTAGGACAGACTCGGACAAAACCCACATCCTTATAACGTGCTGTAGCTTGAATACATTAAATAGACTGCGGACCCTATGTTTACTACAATTATCCAGACAATCTAATTAGGAGGAAAAAACCACTATTAAAAGCACAAAGACAATTTTGAAGGTTTAAACAGAGTAATACAACATACTGTATTTCAAACAACACTGAGTTATACCTAGAACCCATCTTCATACACATTTATTGAAAACATGTTAGTGAAACTGCATTAAATGTTTTAACCAAAACCAGTTCGAAAATGGTAAACATTAGTTGATTGTGCACTCTCTTGAGGGAAGTCTGCACTAGTCCAACAAGTGAAAGTTCAAATTTTTTATCTTTCAAAACTTTGTTTTGAAAGCTGTGAAAGCAACTCTGATGTAGCACACAGCTTCAGGCCATTCCTTATGAATAAAATCAGAGTAGAAATGCATTTTCATTTAAGTGAATCAACCCATGCACTACAACCCTGAACTCATTCCAATGATTCATACTTCATTCATTTCTTCCTGCTTTCTGCTGACCAAACAATGGAAAGTATCCATAATTCTTGAAAGCTGATATGTAAACTTTGGGTCATTTCACTTTGTTGTCACCAGGTGCAAAGGTTCAAGCCAGACTTGAACTAGACTTCTAGCCAGGCAACAGCATCATTAATGATCCTGGGCTCTATCGAAATCTTCTGTTTCTTTTGTAAGTTTATTAATTATGTGTAATATATAAATTGATGAAATTCATTCTGCTTCAGGAAAATAATATACTCCTGTAAAGCTATCATATGGCCACTTATTAAACTCTTCCCCAAACTTCCACTGGAAAAGAGGGGTATCGCATTTTTCCTGTCGATCAACTGGGACAGTTACAGTGACTGCACAATGTAACTACAGACACTATTTCTTCAGTGCTTACTACATTCCCAAAGAGCTGTCAAAGGAGAGCGCTGGATACAAGGAGACGTTGGCATTAGAAGTTAGGAAGGTAAAGTTTCCAAAACCTCATCAACTTCTCTTCACTGGTGGGTGATCAGACTGTGCTCTCGTTAGCCCAGATATCTGCATGGGGCTGGCAGCTCTGGGAGTCCAAGCTCACCCCACTCCTTTGTCAGGGCATCCCACACCCTTCTTTACAGCCTGGCCCTGGGCAGCCTCCATGCTTCATATGCAAAACTGGTACACGGAACTTATCTAATCTCCAGCTGCTTTTATACATTCCCTCAAGACTTCTATTATCTGCGGGCACTCTGAGCTGCTTGATTAAATCCCTCACAGATGCAAGAAGTATAGAAAAGCAAAAGAAATTCCTATCTGCAAGTACTTCATTCTTGAGAGCAATAAAGAGCAACACACTCACATGCCCACAAAAACGTCCATAATCTCACCTGCATTTCATTGAATGAGCTACTCTTACATCCTCCTTTTCCAAGAGAGAAGAGACAAATCCAACACAAAAAACATTAATTCTTAAACTACATCTGACGGTTCCTGAAAATTTTGGGCCTGAACTTCAAGAGCCAAGAGAAGAGAATTTGAATTTAACCTCTCTCCTCAACCATCAGCTTCTCCTATACACAAGCGAGTAACAGAGAATTAATATTCTATCCACTTATTCAGTTAAGTTTCTAATATCGTTAATTCATCTTGTTTTGTAAACATAAGGATTTCACAGGGTTTACTGTGGATTTCAGTACAGGCTTGACACCTAAATTAATAATTACTCTCATTTTAAAAATTATTTGAGGACTTCTTTTTAAATTAAAACCTCCTTGGATAATGCTTTTTATCTACTTCTTTGGATAGAGGTTTCAAATTTAAACTGCTGTGTGATATCAAGCAAGATTTTCATGTTTTAATCACATCATTACTAAGGGAGACAAAGGTTAAAGGCAAAACACCTTGCTCTGTCACTCCCAGAATTTCATTTTTTCCAACATAAGAATAGTAATTAACAAGTGTTCAGTCCCTCTACACAGGATAGTGGCCAAGCTGTTAGAGAAAGCCGGAGAACATACACCAGAACACAGCAAATTAGTTTGGTAGTACTGTAGCAATCTTCTCTTTCATCTGAAAAATAAACTATTTTGATAATTGGACAATTCCCTCCTTTGCTCCTCCCTTCCCCCAAGAACAAGAGCATAGCTAACAGAAAAGCCTATTATAAATGACACTTCTATCTAATTAAATGTCAATACTCATTATGCTTGAACTGTATGCACAACACTGCAGAAAAGAGCCTCTAAAATTCAGCTGCTCCCTTTCTCTGCTTTGGGTCTGAAGTAGGACAGAGCAGGAAGTCTGGTATCTGCTTTTCTTTGCCCCTGTATGTAACATTTCAGGAAACACAAAAGCAGCAACATAAAATTAATTAGTTTGAGATTACAATATTTACTGGCACAGTTTAGAAGTAATATTAATAAACAAAGTAGTTCTTAGAAACCATGCCATCAACACTGCCAATTATTTTGAATCTAAAACCTTTATGTCCTCCCTTTCTGGGCCTAGTCATTTTTCACATGAAGAAAGTAACTCTACCATGTTTGCTACACAGGACTCTAGATTAGATACAGACTGAGAAGATATTAAAAAAATTTTTGGAGAGCAAAAAAAAAAGATACCAAAAAAAGACAAATAGACTTACAGATTCCAAACAGTTCAATATGTTTGATTTCAAACCCATTTTTAAGTTTCAAATTTTTTCTTAGTGAATACCTGCCCACACCACATTACAACTGGCAGCCTGATAAATGCACTGGGTTTCCGTAGCACATCCTTTCATAGTAAATCTGATCTCTTTTTTCAGTTTTGACCAGTTTTCTACATAGGCAACGGAGCTTCATCAAGGCTGAGGAAATATACCCAATACACTAGAAGTCTGCAGCTAAGAAAAATCTAGAAGTAAAATAGCCAGACTTTTTTTTTTTTTCTTTAAATTCTATCCTACTTCAGCAGGTTCAACCCGTTTCCCTTTTCACTGCAACAGTCTTACAGGTCATAATGTGAACGAATGCAAAGACAACAGAAGACCTCCTTGCAGCTAGCTCCTGCCAGCTCAAGGCTGAGTACTCACTGACCTGATGGTAACAGTACAGGACTTTTGCATCACTTCCAAATGATGCAAAAAAAAAGTCCAGAGTCTACATGCCTTTAGGAAAAGACTTCATATCGAGTGCCTGTGATTATTCACAACAAATACAAACCCATCTGTCCTACAGGTGATGGACTGAAGCCACAATCAGACTTGAAACATCATATGAATTTGTGCAGCCATATTGTTTCTGACCTGGAGACCTTTAATTTGCAAGTGATGCTCAGGGGTAAGGGAAGTTTTATGAAAAAATAGTCACACATAGATTTGATCAAGATGTGTGAAGAAGTTTACGTGAGGTTTCAGAGATTATTTTCAGCGTAAGTCTAGAAAGTTTCTTTATGATAGCAATAAACCCATACGCACCACAACGAACCACAAAAACACACCTATCCCTCTATTAAGCAATAAACTACAACTGATCTTCAGGAGTCACCCGGATCATTGTGCAACCACTTTATAGAATGGCTTAGGAAAGGTGTAATATGGTGTGAAGAAACAGAGAGCACGCATCTGCAGCTAGAAATGTCTTTAAGTAAAGGTATCGGTATAGTTTAAGGCCTGTAATATGAAGACAGAAGTTGATGGCAACCACCAGCTACAGCAGTGGCCGGCTCATGAGCCAGTGAAGACACACAGCAGGAAGAGCCCCTGGGTGCACAGCTAAGGCCACTGCACCGCTATATAACCACTTCAGCCAGCGTGATGGACAGCAAGGAAATGTGTGCACTGATTTAGCAGCAGCCCATGCTCCTTGAATAAGCAATTTAGGACGCAAAATGGCAAAGCTAGTAGGGAAAAAAATTAAATCTAACTATTAAAAAATAATAATAATAAAAATGCACACCAAACTGTGGAAGGGCAAATAGCTGAAGCAGTCAGAAAATGATAAAGCTGCCAGGAAAAAGAACTAGGAAGAGGAGTACTGTTTAAATATCACAAAATGGTGAATGTAACTACCCTTCTATATTAAAAAAAAAATTATAAATTAAACAAATATGCAAATACATTGATAAGACATAAAACCACCTTGTTTCCTAGTACGCAACTGTCATGATATTTGGAGGCATTTATAATGTGCAAAGATTAGTAGGAATAAATAGAAAAGTTTTCCAAGTGAGTTCCACCTCCAATATTTTAAACTCGATTATACCCACAACCTGCCCTTGTTTGAAAATAGCCTTAAAAATGGTAGCCCATGACCCTCACACAGATGATTACCACATCTAAGTCTTCCCATTCCTGGAGAGGTGTATTTCTTATTCTTGGTTTTATGACTCAATGCTATAATAAGATGTAATAAATGGAGACTATAATGAAACATTACTAAAATATCTTCTTGATAGAAACTTCTCAAAATAAACTTGCAGTAGTTTTAAAAATGTGTTCTTAAACTAGTTTAAATAGATTTTTCATTAAAAGAAAATTCTGGCTCCCATATAACTCTAAGATTAGGAAGCCTAAATATTTACTCACCAAAAGAAAAAAGGTCTGAAATCAGTGCAAGTTCAGACAAACTAAAACCAGAAGCACCAGGTGATAACAACAAGTTAGTATTTCATATCTTGCTTAAGAAAGGGAAAAAGAACCCAACCCAACAAACTCCAAAAAACCCCAAACTTCTTACGGTTTTCCTCAGAAGTATCAAGGAGTAAATAAATTTGATTCCCCTTTGCTATATGACTCCAAAAACAATTTCTTTACCTATTCAAAAAGGAGCTTACGGTCCTCTACAGGCCTAGTAGAAACCAAAAGCTCTTTAATATCTAAAAGGAGCCTAGTAATCTTCAAGCCTTTAATGACAACGTACAACTGCCTGTATTGTATAGCTAGAATAACCTTTCAGGACACTAATAATTAACAGCTCTAAACTTAAGCAACAGCCTGACTACACACGCTGAGTCAAGGAAATGTGGCAAGTGAGAGTTCAGTTTTGATTTCAGCTTTTCCATCTACAAATAGGAGGGGTTTTTAACACAATGTAAGAAGCCAAAAAGAAAGAAATTACATGTAAATAACAACTGCTGGTCTTCAACAGTTGTATACAACTAAGCAGATAAAACTGGGGTAAAACAACAAATGCTGAAAAGTTACATGTTCTAACTTGGTATGACTGTAAATGAACAGAAGTCCCACATCTGGTACACCGTACAAGCCTCAACCACAACTATCTGAGAAAACATACCGATGGAGAAAATCTGTGGGCTAGCTATTAACCACTTGAGCAGCCACAGATCAATACTGCTGCACGCAGCAGGATCTTCACGTCCAGAGCACTTGGCTGAATTGGCAGCTTTAGTTCCAGCCGTGGCATCTGTGTTGTGAAGCCTTTGAAGCTGAAGGCAGTCTGAATTGAAAACAAACTGGCAAAATTCGGAAAAAGCTTTTATTCTACTCGTAGCCAACTTCAAGTTGAATTTTGGCTGGCACTAGAACTGAAGTATTAGACAGAGGGAGGAAAGTTGTCTGTGTATATTCTGCTCAGAGTTGCTAAACCTAAGCCAAATTATCTTCAATAGACTTAAACACAGCAGATGCTAATTCTAAGGCTGAATATAACCAATTGGACACTTTCCATCAAGATTAGTTTTTAATCAGAAATGCCATTTCCACAAAATAAGAAATATTCACATGGAAAATTTCAGTTTTGCCAAAAAACACCGATTTTCCGCTGGAAACATTAAAATAATGCCTGTCTGGCTACCTGCCTGGAAAACGCTTGTCAACTCCACTTCCTCCTCCAAGAGGACAGAAACCAAGGGAAGTCTTCTAGCAGCACTGCCCAGAGAAGTGACCTCACTCCATCCGTGCCCCTGGCTCTCAGCCGTGTGCCTCACACTCCTTCCCCGAGCACTGGGATAATTCAGCCTCTCCCCAGCTTTTTGGCCCTGGAATATAAGAGCTCTTCGCCTGCTCTTGGGGTGTGCACTAGAGAGAGACCCCAAAGCGCTTCTGGGCACTAGAGCAAAAAGCTCTCCATGCAGGGCAAGAGCAGCTTCGCTGATGGACCTGCCCAGTAGCAAAAGAATCATCCTATTTATATCATCCCAAATTTTAAATTCTCCTTTTATTTATTTATTATAAAGAGCTCTCACATTTTTACAACTTCAGCCCAGCTCAGGTAAGTATTTTTCTGACTCGCCTCTGCCTCCTCTCAAAGATTTTCTTTATAGGAAAGAATTTCCATTTTCAAGCCAGCTCAAGAGGACTAGAAGTTTAAAATTATTTAAGTGAATCTGGCAATGAAAATATCACTCATGTTCGAGTGATTAAACAGTTAAATCTGATAATCACTCACCTACTGTGAAATTTAAAAAATACACAAATCATGGTTTTGGGATCTTAGTTTTCTTTAGCAAAGTCGCTTAAAGAGCTTTAAGCTCCCCAGATTTGTAAATTGTACAAACCTACTTTGTAAAAGGATAATTTTCAAAGATCTTGACCTGAAAACGACAGGATGATTCTATCTGTACTTCTTACGAAGTGAAACTCAAAGCCAAACCAAAAGTTTTCCAAAACTGTGGCATACTGACCTCAACAGTCGCACCCCATCAGGGGTTATGACATGACAAAACTTTAAGGCCAGACTGCAGGTTCCGTGCACTTCTCTTCATACGTTCTGAGTTTTGTAAATTGTTAAACTGTAATCAATTTTGTACATATACGAGTAAGAAGAAAAAACACTGTCATGCGTATTTCTAACAGAGTTATTTCCTTTTGGGATGCACTTCCTTCTTCTGAAATTAAATTGATAAACTTACAAAAAGCATATAAAGCTTCTTAAAAAAAAAGTATTGGACGAAAATGTAACGCAAGAGGAAAAACAAGATCAAAACTTACATAAAAAGCTTATAATTCTCACGAGGGTTCATCAAAGTAGACTCCTGAAAAGACTTTACAGTTTTATTTTTTGTTTCTGAATATGACTGATTAGTTCCTTATAGTTTTGTTCCTTATAGAATTACACAGTAAGATGTCAAAGTTTCCACAAAATTAAAAATTAACTTAACAAAAATAGCAGACGTTACTAATGGTGCAAAAAGCAACATCACACTGTCAAGGCTAACTATGAATATACTGCAACAACAACAACAAATCCCCGCATTTCCACACCCAAAAAGTAAAGGCACAAAGTTGTAGGTACGCAACTGGAACAGGCACAAAACCTAAGAATTATTTTAATGCACTACAGCACTAAAATGAAGTCACACCATGTCACCCAAGCAAAACTAAAATTCAGTGACAAACAGTGTATTTATATACTATTAATTTCAGTCCACCCAACTGCATCTCAGACCTTTAATTACAAGTTATATTCCTTTTACTAACATAACAGTGAATTATTTTCCAGGTATAGGGTATACATTTTCTATATAAAAAATATCTAGCGTTATTGCTTTTAATAAAGCATCTGACTGAGAAAAATTATCTGGCCGTTTCTGTTGGAGCTGAAAACTTCTAAAACCAGCTGCCATTCAGAATCAGAAATAAGCTTTCATCATTGTTGGTTTGAGATTTAATTAACTCAATTATTCTATAATTTACTGAATTTATTTTTAGTAGGAAAATTACTTCTACAATCACCTCCAAAGCATGCATGTTCTGGAAGACAACATAGGCTTTAATGCTTCTTTATCATATTGGCTCTGTTCTCAACTAAAAACAAAGCAATAAAAAATATCATACCTCCATCTGGAATAAAACATGTGGAGAAGGAAAAATGAACACACACATGCAGAGTTAGTGTGTGCTGAAGTCAAAGAGCAACAGGCTATTAAAAGGAGAAAGTACTACAAAATTATAGAAGGCTATTTATAAGCCTTTATAATGTCACACTACTATTTATCACACTACTGTTTATCACACTGCTATTTAGGGTTTCTCTCACATATTTACTGCTTTTAAGTAAGAACGAAACCCTGAATGCAATTTAATCACCTGGGGTCAGACGAAGACAGGGTCTTCAATTTTATTTACTTACTTCTTTGCTGCTCCTGAGAACTTTCATCTGGCCAAATAGATTTCCTGATAAGAAGCTAGTACCTACCTCCTGCCACAAACCAACACGAGAAGAGCCCATCAGCCCTGGCGATACCTTGACAGTAAGCAAATTATATCTTATTCTTCTTTGTAAAACAACCGGAGTTCTGGAATTACCCTGCTAAAATATTTTCTCTGCCAGTAAAACCGTAAGATTGTTCAAATCCCCACCTTCAGCCTCTTCTCTGTGTCGCAGTCCGCAAGCACGCAGTTACCATGCCTCAGCTGAGAGGCTGGGGAAGAGTTCAGTTTTGGGTTTTTCCCTATCAGAACCATAAATGCCAACCTGATCATAGCCACAGCCCAATACGGAAGTCCACACGTCATCACAGCAAACCTTCTCAAACTTGTGTTATGAAAGATTAACCAATTTTATTTGGATTTTTTTTTACAACAAAGCCTAATTCTAAGAAAACCATGCTGACAGAGGTGGTTATACATATCTAGTCACTAAACTTTGGGTAAGTGAAACATAAATAAACTATTTCACTACATTGCCTGTAATTGACATCTACTTATTCACAATAAAATAATCTAACTGTAAACGTTAACTGAATGATTAATTTTGCTTTATATGCAACAATGAAGCTCACACTACTTGTGCAAAAAAAATTACTGTTAGAAGTGAACACGTTATTTTACTGTTCAACTGTATACTGGAGAGACTGAGGCATCCTGGCCTTTAACAATCTTTTCCCACTGTTTTAAAACTAAGGATATAGCATTATTTTCTCTTTGAAGTCAAATGACTGAAGCAGCAGGCTGATTTAAGAGCCTTCTATCCAAACTAATTCACCTTCCAGCATATAACAGCTTTACAAAATGCTTAGCAAAAAAACATTTGGATAGTCTCTTCCACTATACTGGAGTTAACAGATACTATGGTAACTGAACAAAACCAGTTATAATCCGCAGGCTGGTAGAAACCAGAAGTTTGCAAGGCTGTTCCATCTTTACTGCAGTCAGTTCTCTCTGCCCCTCGGTGCAAGCGTGAAGCTCCAGAGCCCCAGCTCTGCTGAGCCAGAGACTGCACAAGGCAGCAGGGCTGGATGGCAGATTTTAACAAAGTCCCCCAGTGCTCTCGGTTCTCCTTTGATTCTACTGAAAAAGTACTTTAAGTAATAAATGATTATGCTAAATGTCTATCTGTTTCAAATTCGTAACAAGCATTTGAAGCATGCGGTAGTCTATGCAAACCCGACAGCAGAGATCTAACACAAGGCTTAGTGAGCATGTTTTCAGCAAAGTTGGCGTGCTACAAATGCCAGAAAGGGATTTCACAGTCAAAACAAAAAGGTAATGTAAATCTGCAAGAAAAAAACCCAAACTTATCCACAATACAAATGATTTCCAAAAGCATGTAAGGAACACACAGTTTAAGTAGCCAATCTAGCGACAGCCTAAGCAAGAGTCACAGTATAAAACTCACCCTGCTACCATATTCATACCCCTGTACGAGGGGTGGAATTTTGTCTCCAAAGCTATTTGACAAGCATCTCAGTAAGACAACAGTCAATGTACTTCTATGATAGCAGTAGTATTTGGAAATTCAGTACAAGCGATTATGTAGACAGCTGACATTTACCCAAAAACCCCTATCAAAGACAGGGTAACTCCACACAGTCAAAACCAAGCATGGAAATAACGCTGCAGTTCTTAAATCTAGGAAGTAACTACTTCCTCAGGTGTAATTGTGGTCCATGCCAAACACACTACAGATTTCTGCCTGGCATTTCAGTTCCCAAGGATCCACATGTATAAAGTGACCCATACTTCCAGTGTGCACTGGTATGTGGAGATGTGAATCTCTGACAAAGGAAACTGTGAAATTCCTCCAAGCCCGTGGAGCCAAAAAGATTTAATCCTTTTGACAGAAATGATAAATTTAAGTGTCCTAACAAGGAAAAGATTTGCAGATTGTACCCAAGTTCCCCAGCTTCTTGTCCTTTTGGTAAAGGTGAGAATCAAAATCTTTGCTGTTTTCTATAAAAGTAGTGGAAGAGAAGCTGCCAGCAAGTAAAATCATCGCTTCCTTAAATACCTTTCCTTTGAGGCCATCATTGAACACTTTCTGCTCAGCTGCCAAGAAGTCAACATTTTGGGACAGATTCATTTCCCTCTTCTAAAAGGGAACAGAAGCTACTGTGGAAAAAACCCCCACCTCTCAAAATACAGAGCAAAACTGAGTATCTGTGCAGTGTCTCCCTCTGAATAATACCATGTGCAGAGACTGTCGATGGTAGAAGGAAGGAACATCTAGAATTCAACTTGGTGTCAACAATCTCAAAATTACGGGCACCCCTTAGAAAAAAGTTCATTAGATCAGATGTGATTAGTCTCCACTAGTGCTAACTTCCACAAATGAGAAATCATACCTGGAAGATCAATTCAGTAATCAAACCTCAAAAATAACGAATATGAGGTAAGCTTTATGAAGAATCTAGTTTAGCTTCCCAAAAAGCTCTAAAAGAGCTTACTCCACGCATTTATGTTTTATTTAAAAGAAAATGCAGTTCTAAAATTTCCCACTACAATTCTTGCTTATATTCAGAGTTCAGGAAGTCACAATAAAAGCCTACAGCTCAGACTTGCAGAGCAATGAAAACAAGTTACAATAATGAATATTTAAGTTACTTTTATGAATACCATTATAGAAAACAAAACAAAAAATCTATCAAGTTGAAAACATAAACAAGAACATTTTCGCAATATATTTTCTCATTTTATAAAGACAGATAGTCTCTCTTGCAAGAGCCCTTCTTCTATGAATATTTGACATAAAATGCAAGATTTTTTGTCTTATCAAGTGCATGTTATGATACCTGAAAGAAATAATAGATAACAGTGGATAGTGGAGATAGCACATCATTCAGTTTATGTTTTCAGACATTTCAATGTGGCTACTAATAGCACTTTAAAAGTCATTAGGCAATTTAAAAAATATACTAATTAAGTAGTCTTAAAATAGCCTGGCTCTTTTTCCTGTTGTTTTCCCTGGAAAGGCAGGTACAAACACAGGTCAGATTCACAAGCCGATGGTTACAGATTCACAGGTTGATGCAGTAGCCATGCTGAAACCGCAAAGATTTTTTTATTCGTGAAACCATCAGTTCTGTACCATTCTGCTCCTTCAAGTACTTCAGTCTTCTTCCATGTCCCTTCTTCACTTCTCAAGATTGTAACAGTCCCCCTTCTAACAGAAGATGGAACGGCAATAGAAATTCCCAAAACGTCCCCCAAAACCACAGAAAACCAAAGTTGTACCACCTGGAGGCAAGACAAAAAACTGTAGCCAAGAAACAAGAACCATGCCCAAGTCTGCTCCCAAGCTTAAAAGAGAGATGCCAGGTACATCTATAGTCAGAGTAACACCACAGGTGTAAGATGCCTGATGCGCTCTGCTAAGATGCTTTCCACACGGTTATAAATGGAAGGGATGGATGGCAATATCATCACCTACACAGCATTAGCAAAAGTCATTAAAAGGCTTTCAAATTTCACAGATTTTAACATGAGGTACAGAAAGATTCCAATACCATCAGAAAAATCTGTAAAGGACCTGCATAGTCAAGTGACTTCCCCCTAACAGTGCCCCAGATGCACAAATTCTGAGTTAATTCTGGGTTTCAGAACTTAGCCCTGCCTCATTTTTCTATCTTCACCACAGAATTAATTCAACGCCTGTAATGTTTAGGGACGACCTCCTTCAAAACAAGACTTTCAGGAGAAGAGAAATCCCTGCAGGAAAACTGATTAAGTACAAGTCTATTCTCAACATGCACAAACATGTTGACAGTGACACAATACAGCTTTCCAGTAGCTAAGTTTTCTGATACAAAAAAAGAGATGAGAACTTACAGTTTCTATCAAGTGTGAAAAGACACTCAGAAGATAAAAGATTACATTCATTTTTTCTTTAAAGCTAAAATATTGTACAAAGTACATTGAGAAGGAACAGTCTAACAACATACAAATGAATCCATGAAGATGGCATTAAAAGGTGACGCGCTCTCCTGAGTCAGCACACCTGCACTGCTCTTCTTGGGCATTATGTTTAAAAACTCTTTTCATTCATGTGCCTCTGCAGTCAGGCTCAAACACTTCCTTACACCCCCTTCTTTAGGCAGTCTTTTATAATTAAACTCGACTTCCCCAAACTATTTGCTGCCTTCTGCATTACATGACAGAAAGTGAAACTTCTACCTCATACAGAGAGTCGCTATTTTTTTTCCCTTGGAGGCAAAGACATGGTATCATAAAAATTATGCTATTGTGTGACTTCTTTTATTGTAAGACAACATTAGTAATACTGCCTTGGACTGTTTATTCCAACACTTTTCATTATCTAGAATTCATATCCTTAAAAAAGGAATACACTAAGCTAAAAAGCTATTTAGCTAAGAGCTAAACTATATTATCTTAGAAGTGCAGTTTATTTATATTGCCTATGAAAAATATTATTCCTCCCAACTGCTGAAAAGATAGGTTCTCAGGGTTTAGATAAGAAAATTTAAGGAGTCCCATTTAATACCACTATAAAGTATAAAACCAAATGGTCTTTTGTTGTTGTTGTTGATTTTAGTTAATTTTTCCATGATGTATCAACACTAACATTACCCTAACATTCAAAAAACTTTGTTGTTAATATGTTCTAATGGTGCTTTACAACAGGAATGCAGTCTAACATTACTGAAGCAGTTCTGAAGGCATCATCAACAACATCCCGGAATTAAAAGGCTGAAGAAAAGGGACATATGGCAGGGTATGGAATGTGCACATTAACAAAGAAACGAAGTAACCAAGTTCTTCTATTTTCCAATGTCTATTCATGCACACTTTTCGCTGCCGGCAACTCTGCAGCTCAGCCCAGTTCCCCTGGAAGCAGCTGCAGGAGCCACAGGTGAAAGCCACAGGAGCATTGTTCTGCAGAGCAGCATCTCTCTGCACGGTCGTACCGTGCTCAGCTGAGGGCACAAAGCTCTTCTTTGCACTCCCACCAATGTTCAGAAGCGATATTCTCCAAAAACAAAGACACTACTATTACACAAGCACTAGCCGTATTCAATGAGGGGATGCGATTACTTTCCAAATAGCAACATGTTCTCATCAGAGCATCACAGATCAGATTCATTCCTTCTGGGGGACCAAGTCTTTCACTACAAGTACTTTAAATAAGGACTTTAGGAAATTCAGTATTTCCAAAAGGGACAACCCAGAATAGTAAGGCTTATGAAGATGCAGAGTGCCAAACTAAAACCAAACCACTAGCCACTTAGTTCACTTTTCCCGATTAAGTCCTTCCTGATATAGGTAGTGGATCCATGACAAGATGAACAAGCTTGCCATATTACAAAGAGGCAAAAAAACTTCAACCCACGAAATAGAGAGGTTCCTTTTCCCATTCCAGAATAATAAACCTGGGAGCAGATATAGAAACTGCATTCTTTAATAGTATACAAAGGAGAACTGAATATGTTACATTTGCATTATGATTATAGGGAGCACTCTAGCTGACGAAGTCCATATTATCCCTTCTGAATTCCAGCCACCATACTGGCATTAGCAATACTGACTTCAGAACAAGGACACTTCAGCAAGTATCTGTGGCTATGGGTTGGCAAATACTGACTAGTCATCTAGATGCAACCATTGAAGTTGTCGAAAGGGGCTACCAATATCAGAGTTCAACAGTCTCAGAACTGTCAGGAAACCAAGTAACACCAATACCATCCTGGCTTACTGTGAAACTTGTTGAAATCTTCCGTGGAAAGGCACAATGCATATAATGCAATGGCATATAATTTAGTCCCTAGATCACAACAAGGAGAACCCGGTGACCCATGACAGAAAAGATTTCTGTGGCTCCAGGAAGTTGCAGTGTAGAAACACACAGATCAATTGGTCCCTTTACAGCTTTGTCGGTGGTGGAAAAGGTCCTCTCCTAGCAGGTCGAAAGCTGGAGACTGTTCAAGCCAGCGAACAAAAGAGATTACTTGATTACTTGAGCTAAGGCTCCCAGGAACGCTACCCACCACTTGTGAAAACAGCGGGTAGCCAGTGCTGTGCACCATGCGTTAGTTGATGGTGGGGTGGCTCAGAAGGCAAGCCAAGCAATATCTGAGTGTTCTTCAGTTCTGACTATTCAAAGAAGAGAAATGAAAAAGCTTGTCCCTTCCAGATTCAGGAGCTGGTGTCAGGATGCTCCGGCAATTTCTTAAGAATGAGCGTGATGTTATGTGCATCAGCAAGAGGGGCAATGGCAAAAAGTTCATTACCTTATGAAGTTCATTACCACTGCCTTATCCTTTTGAAACGTAACTCCCACTCTCCAAGAACTAGCACAGCATGTTTATTTACCAGAAGGTGACCCAAAAATCTCTCAAAGAAAGAGAACCTCTCAGCAGCCAAGAGTATGAGGAATCTACAATGCCCATCTGAGAATGCACTGTTCTCATATTGAAAGCTGGAGCCCAGAGAGCAGAAATCCCTGCTCTTTAACACAAAACTAGCAAGAAGCTTGTGTCTGCTACCGACAGGCAGGCAGACTGCTAGGAGCTATTCTGATTCTTTACCAAGGATGTAACATGAGCTTTATTAAATAACAGACGTGTCCATCTGTCCTCTGGAAGGATATAAAGAGAAACACAAATTAGAATTTCTTCACAGTGTTAGATCATCTGCCTTTCTCCAAGAAAATCTGCTGAAAAAAAACAGAGAGAAATGAAGAGGTGCCAACTAGACTGAACAAGTGCTGACAGAGCTCATGAAAGTGCAGAAAAATCTCATCTAGCTCTCAAGCAATCCAAAATAAGTAACTGAAGAGCACAGATACCCAAACTTACAGCTTATGCATACTTTCTGGTGGGCTTTTTTTTTTTTTTTAACAGATATATGGGCTACACAACATGGACGTCTCTCTGGCACATGGTGGTCACTACGGCAAAATAACTATCGATCAACGACCACTAATATTTTTGCCACTATATATTCTATTAAGTCATTTTGTGAACTTGCTCTTACACTGTTCTGAAACATGATACGGGGAGATATTGGTAGCTGGAGCAGAAGTAGCCATGCCACCATTACATGGCAAGTTTTAATAATACTGCAAATCTGGTTCTTACATCTCAGCTTGCAATTCCATAGACTGTTGAATTTTTAGTCTGAACCACATGGGATGGGAAAGGTCTTAAAATTATAGTAGTTTGAACATTCATCTGAAATTCAGTTTTGTAGTTAGCTTGTTTTCCTGTTTTGTTGGCTTCACTAAGAAGCTCCTTTTAGTTTTCTATTAAATATGATTGATAGAGAATTTAAGAGAATACAAAAATCGCTTTCCAAAATAACTATATCAGAGTTAAGGGAGATCAGAGAGCCTTACTGAAATGCCTGTTTTCAGAACACTTACAGATAAAAATGTGACATCTATGGAAAGTACGTAAAATCTAGGCAAGGCAACAGGGTAGAAATAGAAAACTGACTATTTGACAGCAACATTTAGGTAAAGAGAACACAATCACTATCTCAATTGGCAGCAATTCAAGAAAAATATTACCTCAGGAATCCAAGAGCAACTCCTGAATGAAGATCATGCCTTCCTTTCAGTAGGGAAAAAGAGAACAGCATTCAAGGGCTTATGTAAAAGAGTGGGCATATTATCGGCAGTTACCAGCAGTATGGAACAGATACAGGCTAAAAAGACATTATAGGACTACTGAGAATAGGAGGAAGGTGATGATAAGAAGTCTCAGGGAGAGGAGAGCTGCCAGCCTTATGACACGGGCATCAGATCCTCAAGTACACAGATAATAAGACCTTAGGATGTTTTGGGAGAAGGCGTAGAGATCATGGGACATAAACCCACAAAAAGTCGTATTTGTTTACATTTTACATGCCATAGAACAATCTGTTTTCCATTTCTGATTTGGGGTTATACTTCTAGAGACTGGAACTAGAACAGTTCGCCTTCACCAGGGCAGTTCATCAAATCCTGGTATTAAAGTTTGGAAAATTACTTATTTACTGGAAAAAACCCTAATACTGAATGATCATCTGTAGCCTCAGCGAGCTCATGTTTGTTTCGGTGCAGTAAGCTCAGATTTTTGTTTTACTTTGTGGTTTGATCTTTGAAAGAACTAAAGATTGATCCTTTTGTCCTAGAAACAAATGGAAATTTTGAAAGTCAATGATCAGGGTTATGATGATCAGAAAGAAGACAAGAACAACACAGTGAACTACAGCTCATATGATTGACCAGAGGGTAATTAATATCATTCCTTTATGGAAGGACAACACAGCTGAATATCAAAGCTGAGCTGTAGAAATCGTCTCAATGGTGTGTATCACACTGTTAAACAATGACACTTTTTTTCCCCAAGTAAATAAAGGAATAGAGGGAACATAGTTTACATGAATTTTTAACAACAACAAAAAGATATTCTTAGGTTAGCTGAAACATTTTGAGACTTAAACACATGCAGATGCACCATTACATAGAGGTTTGAATCAAGCCAGAACATCTATTTACCCGGCACCATAGGAGTATGCAAAACTGGATTTAGATGTGAATTCATATTTCTGTGGGCCTTAACCTAGGCTCAGATTTGAAAATGCCCAGCTTTGCAGGTAACTTAAATTTAGATGTATATTTCACCACTTCAGAATCAGTTTAAAACGTGTAGAGTAAAACAAACCAACCCCCCACAAAAAAATGCTGCTATTAAGAAGTTGATTGCCTAATTGACTGACTAATGAAAGTGCATCTCTGTAGACTAAGGAAAAGGGTGGGATTATTTAGTTCATTTGTTTACAGACAAAGAGCGTCCTGTGATTTCAGGGACATGAAAAACAAACTTATTTGTTGTGAAGGTATCTGGTCCCTGCTAGAAAGACACTATGAAAGCAGATAAGGTTATATTACATCTTTTTTGTTGCCAATGATTCTACCAAAATGGCTTAAGTCTTTAAAATTTCATACTAAACAGGTATCATACTGTGCTGCCTTGGAAACGACTGATTAAAATAATTCTTTTGGAACTTATATGTATCCAACTCCAAGAGATTATCAGTCTAAACCTCATCATAATTATTTAATAGGTATTTCTAAATGATGGTACAGGTTTGACTAACGATGCCCACCCAAATGATTTAAACAGGAGGTTTTCAACATGTCCTAAGGATGACAGGCTCCACCTCCTGTGCACACTGAGAAATGGAGACTTCTGCTGATGTTGTTATTGATCACCTATTATACGAAAGAGACAAACAAGCAGCTTTGGAAAATATGTTAAACAATAAGGGGGAGAGGGAGAGAGGTTAAGGGAAAAAAGCAGCAGAGATCAGGATTTCTAGAAGTAGGATGTGATCAAGTCAGAGACAATTAGACTTTACTCTGATGAACTCTTTGTTTTGACATAACCTGGCAATGCCAGCTAAAGCAACATTCCCAACCCATTCCGGAGCCTGGCCACCAGTTTCCAGCCTTGCATCATCCTCTCCCTACTGCTGACATAGCCATTTGTACAGCCATATGGCAAACCAGAGTGAGGAATTAACAAAGAACGCAATTTTAGCAAAATTATTTTTCAGTCAGACCAGTTCCCCAATATGGTTCACTGTGCAGTGGCATAATCACTACAGCAGCACAAGGAGGACAGCAGGTGGCCATGAAGGGGGTTGTCCTGGTTCTCGTAGGAATAGTTAATTTTCACAAGGAGCTGGGACAGGACACAGGTATTCTATACCATGCCCAGTATATATCTGAGGAGCTGGCATGGGGAGGGGACAGAAATCACTACTTGAGAGCAGGCTGGGCTTCAGGTTCCAGTGAGCAAGTGGTTGTGCAGTAACTGTGTTTTGTATATTCCTCTATCAGTACTAAATTTGCTGTTTTCCTCTTTCCTTCACTGTTCTGGTAAACTGCCTTTATCTCAACCCATGAGTTTTGCCTTTTTCTTCCGATTCTGCTCTTATTCCAGAGGGGGGTGAGGGGAGCGAGCGGCCATGTGGTTCTTTGTTGGTGGCTGGGGTTAAACCACGACACTGGGAAGCTGCTTCTTTCATGGTCAAAAACGAGGAAAATGGAGTAGAGTAACCAGCCAAGTGAAAATCATTCAATTTGGTAAAAGCAATTTCAAGAGAAGGATAAAAGAGTGGAACATGGTCAAAAGGTGGGGAAAAATGTAAAGAGAAATGCAAACAAGAAGTTTCAGATTGTGTTTTTACTAATTTGGGGTGGAGCATGATCAGATGAAACACGGTGATAGCTAGAGTAATTGATGAGGTGAATTATTTATTTTTTTAAAATGATGAAGCTAAAGGAGGCATTTCTTGTGAAAAAAGTCTAAAGAAGTCAGCAAATTAAAAAGGGATGAAGAACGATGATAAATGGAATAGAAGGAGATAAAGATGCAAAACCAGAGGGGCAATCATTTACAAAGAGAGACAACAACATATTCTTCGTTGAAGCACCAGAGACCAGACATTTCATGTACCCTCTACTACTTCCACAGCTATTTATGGACTATCACAAAATAAGTCTGAATTTAATAAAAACCAAACCATACATCAAATCTAAGTTAACTTCCACATGTCAGTGCTAAAATAATGGCCGCCTTTTCATGTTTATCCAAATTGCTTTCTGTAAATACCTGAAACTATTGCATTGTTTCTCTACTTATCTGCTAGTGTCCCCCCTTAAAGTCTACTGCATTATTTAGGTCCCTTTCACCACAGAATACACAAGGACTTGCATACAATACAGCAAACAATGACAATGAAGAATAGTTGGGAAGAAACAAGTGGCATGTGATTTGTTTTGTGGTGTCTGAATCATTAATTTGTATTTTGTTTCAGGAGGTGCCAGGGGAAAGATTAAGACTGTAGTGTTAACACAGACGATTCTGAAAAGGTCAAGTTTCCTAAAACATTATGAAAATTCAGTGATAAAATATAGCCAAAGACACAATGGGAAAGGGTGATGGAGATTGACAGAAAAGCACTCTAAAAGGCTCCCTGTACCATTTCACCTGAAGGTGGTACCGTGTCTGGTGTATCAAAGAAAACTGAATTGTAGTTTATCAATGCACATACAAGAGCAGTTTTATTGAAGCTGTACTTAACTATAAGAAGGCTTGAACAGAACACAGACTCAAGTGCCAGGTCTCGCCTAAACACCTCTTTTTGCTTGTCCTTTACAGAGGTCTTCAGAAGTACAAGGTGCGTTAATACAATCCGTAATGAGCAGCAGGATGCATCATACTGTGTACTGGTGAAGGACTTGCATAGAACCTGGTATTTGCTGCACTTTCTCACTTCAAATTTATATACTCAGTAGGCGTACAAAAAAAATAATCTCATTTTATCCAAGGATCTCAAAGAGTTTTACTGGGAAACAATATTTCTCATTTATAAAGGAGTAGAAGGAGATGCAGAAAACTGAGTAATTTGCCTGTCATTACACAGTGAGTCAGTGGCAGCAGCCCACACTGGTCATACATCTCTCGCTGTTCTTATCAGGTACTGGCATTAGAATAAGGTCTTTTATAATAATTACATGCCATATGTATTAACATGATCCTCACAATTTCAAATTTATGCTTGTTCTTTCTTTTGCTATGAAAATGAACACTAAAGCTTATACAATGCGCTCTATTTAAAAGATAACACTCTAGTGGCTTCCTTTTTCAGTCCAGTACTTCATTGCCTGAAAGACACTGGAAATGCTTTTGGGTTTACCGTGAACATAGGAAAATAGTTACATCTTCTACAGAATGAAAGTTACAGCCATCAGTACCCACATATCAAAACCAAACAAAACCAGGAAACTGATTTATAACCAGTTTGTACGTGGCTGCACCAAGGAAGGTTCATTGCATACAGGACTTGCATCTTACACTTCCAGTTATTCATCACTGTCAGGATTACTGAGTTCTGGATCTTTAATCTGATCCAACCACAGCATTCGGGTTCTTATCTGCAGCACGTGCCGTGCCAGTCCTTTTGATGCAGAATTTTTCTCCCCGTGGTATGAAAAGTGACTAGTACACTGTGGGGGGTGGGGGGAAAGATGATGACAGTACAGATGAACAAGGAACAGCAATACATAAACAAAAGATAAATTGTTAGAAGAAAGGTTAATTTATGCAACTCAAAGAAAAAATTTCCTCTAGTTAACAAGCAATCTTTAAATCCCACAGAACTTGGCATAAAGTCTATGATCCCCTTAGCATATCATCTTTGGCACACCATCACACAAAGCAGCTCAGGAAAGACTTCATCAATGACTTTGGCAGACCTTTCCAGAAAGACTGACTTCCCTGTTGTAATTGGTGCTAATACACTTTTCTACAATTAGACTCTCTGTAGCAGACACTTTCACTTAAGTTTCTTGCTGCGTGTTCAGTTTTACTATTTGTCAGAATATTGCTGGAGTCTGGACTTCTAACTCACAGTCATTTTTTCTTATCCTGCAGATGTCCAAGTCCAATTAGATAAATGTGTATTGAAAGTAATCATTGTTACTTTTGCCAACAAAAGACCAGGCATGATATTCTGATGTACGAAAATACAAGAGAGGTTAAAGATGTTCTGTTATGAAGAATCTCATGCCAGTGCATCTAATATAATTGGTATAAAACTTTCAGCTCAGGCAGTAAAGGGTGGGGTAGACAAGGCCAAGTTGTAGCTGCTTGATGATGTATCTCCTACCTGAAAACACCATGTAGCTGTAAGGGGTGGACTCCAAAGACCTGCACCGATGTCTAGTTGTGGATAAAGCAGAAAAGAAGAAACAGCAGAAGAAAGCTATAAAGCAGAATCTGCTTCTTCCCTTCCAAACTTCTGTCAAACCTCTATCACATCCTGGCTACCACAGGGGATCATGAGAAGTACTGACATGGTGGCACTGGAATTAGAAGGGCAAAGGCAATTAAAATGCAAGAAACAATCTGCCTCTAGGAACTGCTGCAGGCTCCCTACAGGTTTGTGGAGCTGCATCACCTATACATATGCTCTTAAATTTCTCTTCTCAACAGTAAGGGCCAAAACTTTTGCAAGTGAAAGATTTAACGTATTACTATTACTGTTCAGAAAGGTTCTCATGTATGAACACAACTCTTAAGATGCCAGTGAATGTACACATTCCTCTGAAAATACAAAGTATTAATAACATTCAGAATAATTCCATTTAAAAATACACTTAGGAATCTGCATAGCAATAGAGAACCTTGGTTCAGAGGGTTTACGGTGCTCAAGGGATGTATTACTGCTACAGTCAATGAGAAGAGTTGAGGAGACAGAGGTTTAACTATGTGTGGCTGAGTTAACATCTTCTGGAAAATGACTACACCAGGCATTTGGTGTACGTCTTGGAACAGTAATTGCTACAAAAGAAAAATATTTATACACAGTAGCCAATGTTTAACTGGGCATAAGAAAAGGAGAAGTATTAAGATCCCTACGTATTTTTAGCTGCACCTATCTAGTAGACAGCTTAGTTAGTTTGAGGTTACAAGTTGTGAGATGTCTTTCAGATGGCAAACGAACTCTTCAAAACCATTTAACTATTTAGAAACGTAAGTTTTCTTTCTAAAACAAACGCGAAGATTAACATTGAAATAATACTTTAAATTTACTTTTCAGAACTGCTGTAAGTGCTTAGGAGTCAAAGTCATACAAAATTTTTAACTATCCCATGAAATACATTCACTTCCTTCCTGTTCTAATTTTACATTCTATACATATTGATATTTTATGCTTTCATGTATTTTGATAGTTAAGACATTTAAGGTGCATAAAAGACTCCACAAAATCTTCTTCCCCAAGAAAGAAAAAAAATAAAAGATGCCTCCCCCAAAAGCTCAAGACAAATCACTTCAGATGTTCAGGTTTAAATCCAGTTTACTACAAATCTAAAACATCTTTTTCTTCCTCTTCTCTTTTCTGCTTTCCTTCTCTAACATAATCCAAAACAGCACCCATTTATTCAACAGTAAGGGTGTCTTTATTTCACTTTAGAAGAGAATTCAACCAAAGTCAATTAGACACTCAATATGGAATAAGAACATCCACAAGAACAGGCTTGGAATAACGATCTTGCTTATTAGCAGAAATTCCTATGTAGACAAATCCTGTGCATTTTTTTATATCGTAATAGATCTGATACAGGTAAGCACTAAACACAAGCAGAAATCCTAAAGCAAAGGCAATTCAGCATTTAACTAAAATGCATAATACTTTGAGAAATCCTGTTGGTATATATAACATATATAGACATACAAACCATCAAAAGCATTCCAAACATCCTTAAGGTTTAAAAAAAACATATGATCAGCTCACCCTGGCACATTGTCAGCACTGAAAAACGTGTTTAAAGCAGCCAGAACAGACCATAGAGTAGATGTATTAAAGCTTTAAAGGATGTCTACTCCTCACAACTATTAAAATTACATTAATTGCTCAGAAACAAATTAATTTTTTTTCACCTTCCTGGCTTCTTTTTCCAAACATATATAAAAAAAAGCATACCAGACTGATAATCTTGTTGCAAATGCTGTAAATCTGAACTAGGACACAAATATTAAGAGCAAGCTGCAATTACTTGTATTGCCACACTAGGACAGTCAGATCCAGATGTTCCTGTTGATCAGCCTTTTGTCTGTCCTAATAGGGCACTGAGTAGCAGCATTCTTTTTCAGAGAAATGGGGACAGAACTAGAATTTCTCTTATTACCTCAGCTTGTTTCAGCAAAAATCTCCTGAAGTAAGAGGCCATTATATCAGTTTGTTGCCATGAGCTCAGTAAATCAGGATATCTACCTATAACATAGGTTACTGTAAGAACTAAGTTTCTAATATTTATATTAAAATTGTAAACGTGTCTTATGAGTTGGAATACGATGTATGTGAAAGGAACTGGATTCCTTTTAAAAACAAAGACATTTCAGAACTCACAAAGAATGTTATCTGTTTCCAGGTGTAGTCTCATACAAAACGGTAAAGAAAGTCTGGAAAACAACTGCACAAGAGAAACTGTCTAAACTTTTAAGAGACTGATCTATTTCTTAGAAAACAGTTTTCTAAATACATTTTAAAAACCAGGCCTTTATGTTCTACAGACAGTAATGAATTTAACCCTAGTTTACCTTGACAAGTTTACAAAATAACATGTAAAAATTCTGCACTGAAACTTTTGCTCCAGCTTAGGGAAGAAATTTTTTACAATGAGGGTGGTGAAACACTGGCACAGGTTGCCCAGAGAGGTGGTAGATGCCCCATCCCTGGAAACATTCAAGATCAGGTTGGACAGGGCTCTGAGCAACCTGATCTAGTTGAGGATGTCCCTGCTCATTGCAGTGGAGTTGGACTAGATGACCTTTAAAGGTCCTTTCCAACCCAAACTATTCAACGATTCTATATTCACGGTCACCCCTAGCTGGTGCTGTGGGTGAAACTTAATTCTCTTCTGTTATCCAAGCCAGTAACAAAAATCATCAGCCAACACAGACTGTGTGCAGAAACTATTAGGTACGTTCTGCCGTGACAGTGAACCACTGATAACTATTCGGTGGGTTAGCCTCGCTCCTGCTTCATATTGGGAGCTGTTACTTACATTACCAGCAGCATTCCCAAATTACTCTCCTACTTACCAATTCATGATTCCTAAAACCAAAGAAATGTTCTTATGCCTTAAGTACTTGATTTCATATTATTAAATGGTATCAATTCTTTTAGTACTCAAATCTATAAATTTATCTTATTTTCCTTACAGGATAATCCAGTCCTCTGAAATACTAAAAAAAATTCTCTAAACTATGTTATCTACAGTTTTTAATAAGAAGAGATATAATTCTTGCACCAAGGTTATTAATGAACGTAATGAGACAGGATTAATTTCAAGACTGACTTTTGAAGAGCATGACTAATAATCTCTCTCCATCCTGTTGGCTGCTCTTACAGTATAGCCATTTGCAGCCTTCTCTTTGGTCAGCTTCTGATCCAATTTATGCTTTCTCTACTAATCCCAGTAGTTTTCACAACTCCTCGTGGAAACTATCCAGTCATTTACTGAAATTTAGATAAGATCTACCTCATTCCCAGTAACACAAGTGTAAATTCAGGCAAAAAAAAATTAAAAAAAAAAATCTTTTTTTGTCATTAGTGTCTTCAGAACATAAGAACAACATTTATTCTTAAAAATTTAGTTAGAAAACTATTTTCTGAAAACATACATTTCTTTTATAAATTTGGACAATTTCTATACTCTATCAAACAGGCGTAATCCACCGCAAAAGTACAGAAATTGCATACAAAGTGGTTATACACCAATTCAGCAGAAGAAGATCTTAGAAGGTAACTGGGAAAGAAAGAAAATATTTTTAGTAGGTCATAAGATACAAACATAAACCAACTATGTCATGCTGTTGTAGAGAGGGAGTTCCTCATATGAGGGTGCTTAGTCAGGCACACAGCCCACGGGATTGATGAAGGTCCTCTCTCATGCTGCTCAGTATTGCAAAAGCTCAAATGGATTCACTCTTAAGCTTCCAAAAAAAAGACATAGATCAATTAAGAACAGTCAAGAGATTGCCCCAGTACCAAGCAGCACCAAAATGAAATACCTGAAAAAGCACAATAATGATAAAGCAGAAATAATTCAGATCACTTAACCTAAGATCACAAAAATTGTATGTATTCAAAGTTTTCAAGCACTTTGAAACACAATTTTTTCTCCATATATAGCTAATGGAATATTTATTAAGAAGCTTAAGATGTAACACAAATTAGATATTATTTTTTTAAAATTATATGGAGGAGAGCAACATTCTCACAGACATACTGCCCAGGCAAGAGAAAAAAGCACTTCTGGAAAATGAATGATGAGTACATAATGCAGTAAATGAAGTGGTCAGGGAAGAATTTAGTCCAAATTTAGGACTATATTTTTGTCTCTGAGGTAAATTTCTAACCACCTGTTCTATAAACAGAGCATAAGGAACCTCAAGCAGTTCAAAACAATATTCAATCAAAGGGATTACACGATAGGGTGGAGCTACGAAACACAGTGTGCTGTATCAAGCAATAAAGTCTTTGTTGCTCCATACAAATAATATATTTTAATACATCCATGCTTCAGGTCTTCCGGCAACTACTTGCAAGAGCTAGGAAGACTGTTTCTTTCCCAGTCTTCCCCAAATCTCTTATCTATTTCTTTTCTCTTCTGTTTCTCCTTGCTGCATTCAAAACAAGTAACAGATGTTTTTCTCCTTTCCACCATTACGTTTGGGATTGACTACGTAAAAGTAGCAGTGCAAGAGGAGACGGATAATACCCACAATGGTTTCAAGAAAAACATGAGGTGTCTAGTTCGTCTTGCTTACTGTCATAAGCTGGGTTTCATAAAGAAGCAGAAAACCCGCAAACCTAAAAATACATAGGAATGCTTGCTTTCAGACAAATCTAAAAAACTTTTTTCTGCCCCTTTACAGAACCAAGTTTCCCTTACAAAACCATGATTTTTAGATGCCCGTTATTACTTCTTCCACTCTGGCTCGTATACCAGTTAAATACCAAGCATCTGCAAGAACACAGGAAGGGCCAGAGTGTGTTTCAGGAAGAAAACCATGTTTAATAAATTTCAGACATTAGGCTTACAGATTATGCCAGCAAACGTTCCATTATCTTGTTTCTGTAAATGCTGAACAGCCAGGGAAATTAAAAGAAGCTTCATGTTGCAGTGACAAAAATAAGATAGGTTTTGGTGTACCTATCAGTCAGTTGAAATGCAGACATTAGCACACTAACTTTGTGGATGCTTGAATGACATAAGTGTCAAGATGAAAGCAGCTGACTCAAATGCAATCTGAATTAGACAGAAGTGGTAAAAGGAAATGGGGAAGAACTTTGAGGAACCAACAGAAGTTCTGACTTCACTTCCTTTTTTTTTTTTTTTAAGGTAATACGATGACAGCACTCAAATCCTAAATGCATATAATTCCAAGTGACAACATTGAACACTAATGGAACTGCAGTTATGACGCTGTCTGTGCTACCAGTCTTACTCCTCACCATGATCTACCATACCTCTCTTCCCCTTCATCACCACTAAAATCTTTCTCAAGGTGCAGTGTAAGTTTCACCTAAATAGTCTGTCCACTCCATACATTAGGAGAGGGAAGGACTAGAGACAGGCCATGCTTCCCTAGCTCTCCACCTAGCTGAAACGTTTCCCAAGTGCCAAAACACACATATACCACCAGCACCTGCTCATGCAACAAGGTAGATGAGGATGGGACTGCTGGTCTGCATCTCACGGTAACCAGAAGGATAGGTGGAAAGTCTCAGCACCAGTTGGTTCACAAGATGAAATTCCACAAAACGGTTCCTAACACCACCTCATGCTCCTCACACAGAACCAGATTGGCTGGTAAACAGGAATTAGGAGATTGGGGGGGTAGGGGAAGGCTACTGCCACCTAAAAGCCCCTGCTGGTAACATGACATTGTTTTTCGAACTATCAGCAACAGTAAAAAACAAAATGCAGAAAAATCCATTGATCTCTGAGTACTCTCCTGACGACCAGAACAAAACACTGTTCTCTTCTGGATGTGCTTTCCACCCAAGGTGAGAACAATACACTCTTACCTGACAGAAACTGCACGTAAGAGCTGCCCAAAAGCCACAGCACTCAAAAAGGTCCATTTACAAGGCAGTAAGCACTACTGAACAGAGTGTTGTATGTCATGGCACGACATCTTGTTATCAATTTCAGACTGTTTCCAAAGAAAAGAAGCACCAATTCTCTAAGCCTTCTAGTGTGCTGAAACAACTTCCTTCAAGACCATTTCACTTTCTATAACCCACCTTAAAACTTCAGGATCAAAGGGACTGTTACAGCTGACGTAGCCAGAGGTGTAATGCAAATACCAAAGGCTGGAAGTACTTCCAAGATAACCCTGTACTCTCACAGGTTGGTTACTTCTGTGGTCATTATACTCAGGAAATTGAGCATTTTGGAGGAGAGGATACGCTTTGCATTATATGAGTTGAACAGACAAAAATTAACCCAACAACTCCATTCTTTAAAGTTTTCTTTTATATTTTCATTACAATACAGAAATAAGAGACTACACTTAACATGTGGTTGACCTTTGAGGAGAAATCCACCAGTGAGTACTTCACTGACAATCTTTGCACAGAACTGAACATGCAAATTAACATGAATAGAGCTTCACAGAAAAGATAAAAATTACACTGTTTTGGAACGCTGAATGTAAATACATCATTTTCAAATGAAACCGTCAAACATCTTGTTGTGGTGGTAAAAACCAAATCACTATGCAAAATGATAATACAAGAAAAGTCAATTGTATGTTTCTAATAATAAATGCTCTTGTGGCTTTTGAAGTAAAAAAAAACTCTTGGCTGAATTGAAGCATTGATTTCTGTAGTTATTTATGTGCAGTTCCTATTAGAATTCTATTGAATTCCTTGAATGTTGAATGGAAGTGCTTTTGAAAACACAAACAAAAACTGTTAAACAAGGGACAAAATAAATGGAAAGCCTAGTGTTGCCAAAAAAAGTTTAAAAAGTCAACAGAACATTTCAGCATTTTTTTTTTGAAGTGCAAGCATGTACGATGCTGTTTGGCAGAAATTATTAACTCTATTACAAAAAAAAAATATACAAAATACATTTCCCTATCACTTCTGAAGAGGAAGCATGAACATTGGTATTTGCTTCTCAAGTATTATTTAAAAAAATCTTGGGATGCTCTTCAAATATGTTCTATAATAAAACAGGGATTTACTGTTACAGAATTTTGCCCACTGTACACCAATATGACAGTATGTTATTTAGCATGTGTACAGATACGTCTGAAGGATACAATAAACACTAATTATATTATGGACAAAAGACACTTCTGAAAAGGTAATTCCCTACTGACTATAGGCCACATCTGTTAACATAGCTACTACGAATACATATATTATAAAACATTCTCTGCAAGTGCTAGAAATACATTGAAAGCTTGAGATCTGGGTTGCTAATGCTCTCGTTCATATGCATTAATTCATTTTTATACCATTATTCATAGCCTTTGAAGCATCTGCAGGGCAACAAGATATCCCACCAACACTGGAAGGAGATGAGTTTGTTATCTGACGAGGAACTATACTTCAACTTCAAAAATGTTAGGCCTTCAAAACACAATTTGTTTTCTATTAATTGTACATTGCAAAGTGGGCTTCAAGCCCATTCCCATACTTTGGAAGCTACAACAAAAATAACATTAATTTGTTTTAGTAATAATTAGTCAACTTTTTTTTTTATTGTAACTTAGATACAAAGGATTATTATAAATGCAATAAACAGCCACTAAGAAAGGCATCTCTTCCTTTCAGGAGTTTTGCTTTAAAGTGTGTCAATGGATTATGTCTTAATGTTAGATGTTATGAAAATAAAGATATTTATACATGGCCAAAAGAAAACGTTTCACTGTGGCTTTTTCTGAGCACTAATTATAGTTATTCAAGTCCAATTGGCTTTCTGTTTGCAGCAGAAAAATAGCAGCAAAAAGAAGTTTACCTTCAGAACTTCTGTATCAGTCTATCTTTATTTTCACTTAAGACTACAGCTGTTTTCTCATACACTTAGAATGGAAAATAATGAACACTTCTGGAAAAAAAAAAATCACATCACAGAGTGCTCTTCCCTTTAGCGACTTAAGTAGTCAGTAACTTACTTTGAAGCAACTTAAAATTATTATAATAGCACCACTTGGTACACATAAGGATTCATTTTTTCTATTTTTCCCATTTGCTCGTAGCACAGTAATTCTGTTGAACTATGGCAACTACTTCAATTTTGGGGAAGCCACTGCCAATTTGCAGCTACACATTTTTCTCCCTAACATGATGACATGATTTGCTATCACACACTGCCCTCAGACGAGGGATGGATCTCTGGTGATATAACACATCCCAGCTTATTTTACACAACTGCTAGAGCACACATAATTGTCACAGCACACCAGGTGCAGCAGAATGCAAAATATATTCATAATGAATATGGAAGACTTGAGTTTAAAATGCCTTTTGCAGATACCAGAGTCATGACAATCATTTCCCAGAACAGTTAGGATTAATCTGTTTGTCTGGAAGATATAGCAAGAAAAAAATAATACCGTAAAGAGGTGGGTTGAAAAAAATGCTTACATCAATGTAGCTTAGAATGAAAAAACAGAGATTTAACAAAGTAGCTTTATTGGAAATGTAAGTTCTATTCAAAGGTGGCTAAATGTTAGCTGAAGTTTCAGATGTTAATCAGATTTCTCTTTCAAGCTACTCTCTCACATACCATTTCATTAGTACAATTCCTACAAAGCACTTTTATTTCTGTTTTCTCAGGACTGTGTATGTTGTTTTCAGTGCCAAAGAAGTTATTATCTACATCACCCTTATTCAGAGAGGGATGCTTTTTATGAAAATCCTTCTGCAGAAAACATCTAGCATTAATGAGCTGCACACAGAGCTTTCCTGTAAAAGGAGGAAGAACATATGTGTGTGTGGGGGGGAGGTAGGGCATGTAGAACCAGAATCATACAAAAAGGAGGCAATGCCTCTGCTGGTAACTACAACTGAGTCTTTTAATTGCTTACTTCAGTTTTATTAAATAGCTTATAGCTATCTAGAGAATTTCTAATCTTTCATTTAATTAATCTCAAGAATGAAGTTCTCCTGTAGGAATTTCCTCTTGGAGGACTTTTTGTCAGTTGTTAATTTTCAGTCTATTTTCTAGTCTTCCAGAGAGGAATTGTTTTCTAAGTGTAACTGTATATATCCTTAGTGGTTACCCATGCCTCATTTTCTTACCCTATCTCTCCCAGCTTTTTAACTGGCATGTTTTTGAAAGCAGAAATATTTTAATTAATATATTTATTACATCTATTATTCAATTCAATAAAATCTTCTTAAGTATTACAAAATCTGAAAATTATCCAGTTTCTGCAACCACAGGGATGGTGAAAAGTCAAAAATGGCTTTACAAAAAGAACCCAGAGAGCATCCACCGCATTCTGCCCCTCCCCAGACACACACTCACACCAAGTCACTTCCCCCAGCAGATCTGAGAGCTGTAGAACAAAGGACTCAAAATCTATACCAGGAGCTAAGGGAAAAGACAGTATCACCAATGTCTTAAATCTCTAAAGTAATAGCAAATCTGTTAAGTGAAGATGCCAAAAAAATTGTAAGCAGATCACACCACACAGGAAAGCAAAGCAAAAAATAAGTTTTCCCAACAAAGATCTCAAAATGAAATTGTTTCCTTAGTCACAGACATGAAGTTCTGAAGGTTTAAAAACAAGCTGCTTCCAAAGTGAGTAGCTTATGAATTTGACTTATATGGTATATTTTAATTTTTCATAAAATGAAAACAGAAGCAAAATATCAATTAGTGAAGGGTTAAAAGAGTAAAAAAAGTAAAAAACTCTTACCACCATTAATGTTCTGTCCCTCCTTACCTAGTTGCACATATAGTGAACTTGAGAAGAGATGTTAGAAGCATGACTAGAAGCAACTGTTAGCCCTATACTGAAACATCTAAATCAGTAGTCTAATTCAAGCTCACAGAAAACAAGCCCAAAAATATCCAATCAATTTGGAGGTACGACCCCATAATATAGTGACTGATCTATTTGTTCCATTGTAGTGTCACTTCTGTATTTCAGTTTCCCTCTCCTGTGGTTGGGTGTACCACAGTTATTTCAGCAGAAGCTTCCCATGAGGTCATAAGATTTTCTGCTATTGAAAACCAAAAACATATTCACCTTCCTTTTTAATTATGTTTTTCAAAATCTTCTTTCACCTCTTCTCCATCCAGACTTAGACAAAGGTAATACATCCCTTCAGTTTTAAAGAGGCAGCCACATTTTAGTCTTTCGAACCACCCCTTTTTCATAGGCATTATATCTGGAAAGGTCCTTCCAAACATTAGATTTAAACGGATCAGCTCCACAGAAAGCAGGTGCATTCAGATGATCTAACAGGATGCAGTATCTTCTTACAGAGTCAACACACAAGCCAAAAACATAGTAAGTGGGGAATTACTTGCAGATTAGGATTCCCAAGACTCACCCATAGCCTCATTTGCACTCAAGTACTAAAAACAGACTGTGGCATCAATCATAACAGCAGCCTGCCTCCCAAAAAAAGCCCAGAACCTCTTCCAAGGAAAGCCTTAATAGCAGCTCACAGTTTGGAGGTTACAGGCCACAGTGATTTAAAACTCAAATGCCAAGTTCTGTAAAATTTTATTTTTAAGAAGTCAAACCACTTGATACACATCTCTTCCCCTGAAGTATACCTTTTCCAACTAGGGACACTATATAAACTCAGTAAAACATTTAAAAACAGTACTGAAGCTGTATGCAGTTTAGAAGCACAATAGAAAGCTGGCATATACAATGCACATATACAATCCATATGGGGGAAAAAACAACTTACAATGCAGCACATCGCTGGTCATCAGCACCGGCCACCTTTAACCCTATTCACACATCAGAAGACAAAAATATGTCTCCTTACTCTTTCAGAAGACACTAAAAACTTGTTGCAAGTATTAAGACAGACAAATGAAAAGTGACGTGTTAATTTTAACTCTCTCCAAAGCAAATTTTTCATGGAAAGACTGCAGCTTTTTCCCAAAAATGTTTCTGAATTCACTGATGAGGTTCATAGTAAAACTGTGGGTGGTTTGTTTTTTTTTTTTTTTTTGGGGGGGGGGAAGGGGGTGGGTTGGGGGTGTTAAGCAAAAGCATTGAATCACAGTTGTAAGATCTGGGAAGCATATTTTTCTGTCCTGAGTGAAATACATCCCATTTTGGATTTTTTTTTTTTTGTTCAAATCAGTTATGATAAGAGCTTTAAGTTACAAATGAACATGTTTCTCAACTTACAACTATTTGACATGGCTCAGGAAAATATAAGGCAAAGCACGATTGAGAAATTATCTGTTCATCCAGACAAAACTCTGCTAACCTGGGCATTCAGAGAGCATTATTAGCAATAACTCTTCTGACACTGACTGGTATATTTCTACGTGCTCTTATTGAAAAGGTGGTCATTTCTCTACCTAAAGGACAGTGGAATTAGCAACATTTCTATTCAAAGCTGAACTATGAAGTTAGTTCATCATTGTATCTCTACTGGCACAGACAAGAGGGAGCACAAGTTTCTGCTATGTCACACTTGATCCTCTTCTTTTAAAAACACAGCTTTACCAAATCCACTTGCTTGACTCTTTTGCAAATACCACCTTCCACTGCAAAAAGAAAACACAGAAATCTTGCTTCTTAGCCTTTTTCCAAGACAAAGTATGTTAGCACATCCCTATGAGACAAAAGAGACACAGCAGGCTCTTATCTTTTACCAGCTGCTGCTTTGGTTTATATGGAGAGCTATCTACTGCAGCTACAGTTTCAATTTCTGGTTTTAAACCTGACTGATGCCATTAAAAAAAAACAAAACAAAACCAAACCAAACAAAAACCAAACAAACTAAAAAATGTTAAGACTCATCTAAGAATAATTTTCTCATCTGAGAAAACACCTTTTATGTAACTTTCATTGCACTCAATAGACACTTAGTTTCAGGGCAGGGCAGTACTGATACAATTTGTCTCTCATTTCTGTCTTTTGCAACAGACACAGAACATTGTTTGGGTTTTGGTTGTGTTTGGGGTTTTTTTTGTAGAGCAGAGAGAGGTTGGTATACAAATGCAACAAACTGGCCAAAGAACTCAGGAAAAGCTAAAGTACACTCAACTGTCTTAAAAGTTAGTATCCTTTTAGAGACAAAATAAGTGAGGATCATTTGTTTAACCCAAACACAGTTAACTGGCATAAAGCCAAATCAATTTATACTGTTACTCCTAACAAATACCAAAACAGAGCTTACATTTAAATGAATTTTTTAATTAGTTTATGAAAACTATCAAACAAAATAGCAAAATTATACGCAACTAAGGTGCCCAGACTGGAACATCATCCCCCAAAAAGCACTAGTTAGAACAAGGTTTTTAGCATTTAATACCAGATATTTAGCAATATTTAGTTTAAAGTATAAATCCCAGGTTGATAAAAGAACTGAATACATCCTCCTTCAATCTAATCTACACCATTCTAATTAAAAAAAAAATCCAAGTATGAAAATGTTAATCTCTAGCAGCACTACATTTGATTTTCATTTGAAGATTTTGGCTTTTTGGTCATGCAGAATAATTCAGTCATTACTCTCTCAGCTAGTCATCCTGCAGAAGATAAGGAATACCCAGAAAGGCAATATAAGAACACACATACCAGAGGAAGTGGATTATCAATTTCTCCCTCCTAAATCTTATGGATGGCCTGAAAACTCTTAAGTGGCAACTGCACTTCATTCCCCACTCAGTGAAAATATTTACCAGAGCATTCTTCATTACAGATCATAAGTACTCATAATTAAAAGACTGTTTATTTTTAAATGGATATTAGCCATTTCCCCCTTCCTCGTCTAACTGTATAGATGGCAGTATCTCATAAGCCACGCAAATGGAATTCATTTATCATCCAACAGTTGCCTTATAACTTGTCCAAGAAGTAATTGCAGTGTGAGACAGAGAAGTGTGCCAAGAGAGCTCTAATTGCATCACCCTACCAAGTCTTTTTTGAAGGTGCATAAACTGAGAAAGGAGAAGCTGGTTCCATTCTCACATTTCAAACAAAAATTCATCTAGTTATGTTCATCTGATCTACCCAAGGAACTATGTGACTATCAGCTGTAATATTCTGTAGCACATACTGGGACACCGTGTGTACAATCAGCACAGACTTTAGTACACTGTAACCCAGATGACCATAAAAAGAGCATATTCTTGTAACCTACATCTGGACATCTAATTCTGGTATGTCGACACATCAATAAAACTTCTGTGTACACATTAACTACTGCAAACTTGAAGTAAATTATCTTGTACATGATAAATAGCAATAGTTTTCTAATAATTATGAAATACTCCAAAATAAGAAAGGAGATTTTGAATATGTACCTGCACATACGTTATTCTATGAAGGCTTTCAAAAGCCTACATAAAATTATTTTTGTACCAATTGAATGGATTACAAGTCCTCAAGGAAAAACAGCCTCTATTCTCAAACAAGCGTATATGAACAGCTGGCCCAGATGGCAAAAACCTGCTGTTGTATTACCAGGCCACTCTTGAGGTCTTTTGGTTCTGCCTCCTGCTCAGGCCATCCTCCCCTCCCCTTTTTCTTACACCTTCACAGTTTTGTCTTTCCAGTACAAACAATTATACGCACACTCAAACCATTTTCACAGTTGTTCAGACTGGAGCACAATAAAACCCATGAGAATTTTGTCTGACCATTTTATGAAAAGTGACAGCACCAGAGTGAAAGTGTGGTATTTAAAAAAAAAAAAAGCACAGTTAACCATCTGCTGAAAGATTCTCTTGTTTGACCATTTTTATAATTGGTGAGAATGGAAGCAAGGTGACACAAAAACAGGATGTGAAGGCATGGGATTCATGTGATCTTGTACCAAATTTAAACCCAAACCGAGGAGGAGCAGGGAGGGATGAGGCAGAATCATGATGTATCAGAGGCTCTAACTAATGGTAGTATGAAAACCTAAGATGACAGACCACAGGAACACACTATTTATCAATTTTAGAAAAATAATCTAACATTGACTTCAACAACAGAAATGCATGCACACACCTACTATCTGTTTTAATTAAGTTTTGGTCAGAATTTTTAATCCATAATTTTCAGAAGACACTTAATCCAACCCATTTACCTTGTCCAAAGCTCTAGGCTGCGACGAGCAATCCATTCCATCTTTGTTTCCCATCTACAGGTTAGCTTATGGGATCAAGTGAACCATCCTGAGTATGTTCCCCTCCAGTACATTCAAACTTACAACTTCCAGCCAGTTCTCCAGAACATGCTTGTAGAGTACACATTCCACTTTTTATGTGTGAACATAAATCAATGCACAAAACTTCCATGTACGTTCAACAAAACATTCATAAAATAACCCACCAAGGATAACAAGACCCTAGTGATACAGACCCCCCAAATGCTGATCAGTACCTTTCAGCAGCACTAAGGTACAATATGAAAACAATTTCAAACAAAAAACAAGAAACATCTCTTTTTCACAAAATAATCATGTCACACACCATTGTATGAGGCTGTTACTCTGGGCATCAACCCTGCAGCTCTGCGCACATGCAGCCTATATGACATGCCACACAAACACAAAGGCTAACAACAAAACGTACAAAACATTCACACGCAGCAAATGCTGATGATAAACATCGGCCTAGTGTCTACAGAACCAATGTCTGAGCTCCAGTTCCTGCACAGTTTTGTGTAGGTGGATCCCTCTGCCCAAAGAGGGGTCACTGCAGGATCAGAGCCAAAACGATGTACCCTGGGTATTAACTTACCATATATTCCTAATATGCTAATGGCAGTAACGTGTAAATAGTACTCCATGAACTCTGTTCATTAATAGAGCTCATCCACTTCATAGAGTAATTAGAATTACTTCCAAGATTACAGGATTTTGCTTTTATTCATGTTTTACCAATGTAGCTGCTAATAATAAATTAATTCTAGCCACAGAAAAACAGTGTAGGTTTAGCTTTCCTGCTGCTACACTGTAAGTATACCCAACCCTGAAAGTATTTTTAGCAAGGGTGTTCAATCAATACTGCCATGTACAACCCAAATTAGACATTAGCAGGACAACAGAATTGTAAAGCATGGCAACAAACAATACAATTCATGGAAAATTTTATGGAACAAGAAATAAACATGAAACTAAACTCCCAAGTAGGTGAACCTGATTCCAAACAAACTTAACTGCAAACAGAAGAAAAAAGTACCAAAAGGTAAAATATTAATGCATTTCTGCTTTTGAGGAAAATGCATTTGTATTTCAATGTTCGATCTAACTTAAAAGACCTACAAATAAAACCACAAACACAATCTAAAAATACCCAGAAACTAATGACAACAAAATTACCTCAAAAAAATCAGACCAACAGTTACATTTCTGAGTTTATAAACGTGCCTGGGAAACATACAGACACACACTTACGTATTTGTAAGCTTATCACCCAGAATCATATTTTATCAACATGGTGCAAGCCAGAGTCATGCCAATATGCAAAAACAACTTTTTAGGTCAGTGAAGCAAGAAATCCATTGTCAAGAAAATGGCATCCATAAGATTACGATACTGAATATTTTATGTTTAGGCAATGAACTGGAAAACTTTTCTAAGACAGAGATATCTAATAAGAAAATAGTTTTACCAATTCTCATCTAATTCATTCTTCTATTCCTGCAACACACATTTATGATGTGACAAGCTCATAAACGTCTGCATGTGTGTGAACACACACCAGTGGCTCCCAACATTACAGGGCTGTTATTTGCCAACAAGCAGCAGGCAAGCATGTGCACTCACAAAACCCCCTTAACCATTCAACACAGAGCTTAGCTCTGGGCAAGAGAAATGCCCCATGGGTGAGAAAAATGTATGTGCATGCTCTAGTCTGACAATTATTCTTCAGCTGAGATCCATTAGCACTTCTGTAATACACAAATCACATAGAAAATTTTCTATCTCACAGTTAAAAAAAATTTATAACAGCTTGGCCACATTGAAGTCCTGGAAGGGTATAAGTAGCAGCACAAAGTTCACTCACGTTTATTTTACATCTGAACGACATATATTCTTTGCATAGGCAAGCGGTGGGAACATTTCACCTACACTGGCAGCTACCTAGTTTTAGCAACTAGCTCTTGGAGATTTTTGAAAGGAAAAAGACGTTATTCCTCTTCCAGCCGGTGCTTCAACAGTACACACGCCTTAACCCATCACCAGGTACACCCAAAGCCTCTGTCGCATATAGACACACGCGATTATACAAGCCTTCTGCTTGCGGGAGATACTAAAAATGTACCAGAGGAATGCAACGCCAGCGCTCAAACCCATTTTCCCTGCCCATAACCAGGGCAACGTGCACATGTGCCTAGAAAGCACAGGAACGCAAACTTTCATATTAAACATACCTAAAAATATATATTTTTTTTTAAATAAAAATCCGTTTCGGGCGTTCAGCTGAGTTTACAACATTTTTTTTTTTTTTACAGACCCCAAAAGGCCCCCACGACCTGCCCCCGCCGCTCGCTCCCCTGAAGGCTGTTTAGGAGCCCTCTCCGCGGGCCGGGGGTCGCTTTCAACAACACCCCCACCACCACCACCCCCCCCCGCCCCAAAAAAAAACCAACACCCCTCGCCAGAGCGGAGCTAGATCTCCTCTCTTTTCGGAGGAGGGGGCAGAAGGGGAAGCCCCCCCACACACACACACACGGCCCCCTCCTTCAAAAAAGCTTTCGGCAGAGCCGCTCTCCGTCAACGGCGACCTAGGCGCGAAGTTGTGGGGAAGGGGGAGCGGGGCTGAGGCGGGGGGAGAGACGTTTTGGGGGGCGGGGGGGGTAGCGGGGCTGAGGGAGGGGAGAGCCGGGCTGAGGGGGGGAACGGGGCTGAAGGGGTGAAAGCCGGGTTGAGGAGGCGGGGAGCGCGGCTAAGGCGGGGTGGGAGTGGGGCCGAAGCGGGGAGAGCCGGGCTGAGGAGGGGAGGGGGAGCCGGGCTGAAGTGTGGGAGAACCGGGCTGAGAGCGGGGGAGCGGCGGCGCCTGGGCCCCCACAGCCGGCGGGGGGTGGTGGGGGTCCACAGCAGAGGAATGCGGCGCGCAGCACGCCCCCCGCCCCAGCCTCCTGCCGCGGCCACCCCGCTCCCCCCAGCACGGAAACACGGGCGCCCCGGCGGCCGCCTTACCTTCATATAACAGCCACGTCCTTCCAGATGGAGCGGGGACGGCGGAGGGAAGAGGCGCGGGGGCTGCACTCGCCGCTGCCGCCCCGCGACCCCCCCCCCCCCCCCAAAAAACAAGCCCCGCGCGCGCGCTGTCGGGCACGCGCCGCAGACTCTCGGGCACGCGCTGAGGGGCGGGCGCGCGCGCAGCCCCGCACCGCAGCCCCGCGCGCCGCCTTCAGTTCCCCCGCAGCCACCGGCCCGGCCGCAGCACCGCGAGCAGCGACAGCGGCCGCCCCGCGCCCGGCCGCAGCGGCGAGGGCCACATCCTACTGCGGCGGCTGGGCCGAGGGACCGGGGTCAGGGAAGAGCTGGGGGAGGAAGGGACGGGGAAGCCCCGGTGTGTGCGGGGGGGAAGGCGGCGGACCCCCTCCTCCGGCCTCTCCTTCCCCCCTCTCCTCAGAGCGAGGGGACGGCGGGGCAGGCGGGTGCCGCGCGGGCCGGGGGTCCCCTCACGGGGCACGGCGCCGCCTCACACACAGCGGCGCGGAGCCCCGGCCGGGAGGTGGAGGGGAGCGGGGAGCGGAGAGGAGAGCCGAGACGGCGGGGCTCTGCAGAGGCACCCTCCCTGCCGGCGAGTGAGCGAGTCTGTGGGAGAGAAGGGGGGCGGAACAGCAGCCTCCTCCCCTCACAGCCGCCCTCCCGCCTCATACGGGCAGCATTGGCAGCATAGCAACGAACATGGCGGCTGCGCAGTCACCCGGTGGCGGGGGGGAGGAGGGGGGGGAACGGGAGCCAGGTCATGAAAACTCGCGAGAGTGGAAAGGGAAGTGTGCTCTCCTTTTTGATTGGCCCAGCTGCTTGTCAGTAAAAGAGAGAAAGCAGGGCTGAGAGTCCACCCCGCGGCCTGATTGGGTGAGTCTACCGTCAGTCAAGGGGGCGGTGCTCCACGGCCGTCCGTGAGCGTGGATTGGTCGCCTGAGCCGTCGGTCACGGTTGTACGCTACCGGGCGCTGAGCTCTCGGCCCGCCGCGGTGACCGACACCTCCTGCCGCTCTGCCCTCGCTTGGGGGAAGAGGTCGCTCCCGAGGGGGGTTGTGGAAGCCCCGGCCAGCTCTCCCGGTCCCCGCTCCCCCATGGGATGACCGCCGTCAGCGCAGGCAGCCCGTGGGGCCCGCGGACGGCGAGGCCCGGGGAGAGCGGGAATCCCCTTCCCCTTCAGCAGTGGGGCTGTGAGGCGGCGGGGTGTAACTTCGGCCTTCCCCGTCTCCTTTGCTAGTGCCCCTGACGGGGGTGCAGCTTGGGGACCCCCCTGTGCAGGGTCGAAGCCGCCCTGGAGGGCAGCCCCGGGGCCGCAGCGAGGCAGCAGGCTGAGCCGCGGGAACCCAAGAGTGTAATGGGAAAGCAGAGCTGAGGGAGGCATTTAACAAGGGCAGCGAGCTACCGCTTGCCTCAGCAGCAGCAATAATGTGCTTCAGCGACATGTGGATAATGTGGCTGTCAATTTCTTGGGGCTGGCTTGCAACTGCCAGGCTGGGGCGATGACCCTTAAATGGCAGCATTGACATCAGGGCTGCTGGGTAGTCAAAATCCCCCACGGCAGGAGGAAATGAGCCAGAGAGGGGGAAACGGGGCAGTGTTAATGAGGTAGCCCTTGGTCTTGACCACATGTCCAGCCAGCCTCAGCCTGCAAATGTTCTAGAGTCGTTTCTGCCTCTGAGTCCTTGCCGGAGTTCTCCAAGGTACGAGGTGTACTGTGCCTCTTGGGCATGTAAAGATTTTCATACGTGGCCCATGGGAAGATTGGCTTTGCAAGACTTGGTTTAACACAACTCAGTCCTTTCATGTATTTATACTATGTGTCAAAGGGTTTGGTTAAAAATGTCTTTAATGTCCATTTATTAAAACACAACCTCTTGGAACAAGCTCCTTACCAAATAACAGAGATAGAGTATATGGTTGGGAATGAGTTCTTGGATTTCACAACTAAATTCCTAACCATAGCAAGATACAGAATAATACTAAGGGACTTTGCATGTACTCTTCTAATTAGGAAGCTTTCTAAAATCTCATTCTTTTGATGTTTGGGAACCTTCTGTACGGTTTCAGCCTGAATTGTTCTTGTGCCAATTTTGTTCTTTTCCTTAAATAGCCTTTCTAACTTTTAGTGGTATTTGCCCCCAATTATTTTTAAGAAAGCAGTTACACCCTCTTTGTTTCAATGGACTAAATAATCCAAACACTTTTAGCCTCCTTTCTCTTTTCCTGAGTGAGTATTAGGACACGCAGGATCTCTAGTTGTCTCATCTTCTTTCAGAACTAAGTTGAATCGAGGGTTGGAAGACTGAATTAGGGGCAGGTAGTCAAGCAGGAATTTTAGATAATGCACAATCTCTGGAAGACTTTTGAATAATAGACTTTTTAATTATTATTATTAGAAAACACTCAAAATGCTGTTATTTAAACTTTATTAATGAAAATCTATAAATAAGATAAAGTTTGAAATGTGAATGTTTCCCCTGGATTGAACAATTCCTAGGCCAATGATTTCATAAAGCCCCAAAATAACACACACAGCATCAGTAATGCCATTCCTTATTGTGTCCACGTTGTCGCAGCTCTTCTCAAACACTTCCATAGTTACATTGACAAACTGATTGTGGTGCACCTAAAGACATCCAATAACTGCATTCTGAACTACTGCCAGCCTCTCGAGCACTGGACAAGATATATTCTTCTGTGCATTAAAGGGATTCTTGGCTGCAGAGTTGTCTTGGTTTACTGATAATTCTCTTTCAGATCATGGCAAATTTATTCACAAATTGCATAGATGCATTTTAATCCCTTTGCACATAAGCTTCAAAGTCTGCCTCTCACATTTTTGTATAATTTTCTTCGCTTGAGCCTGGTTTATATCAAACATACAGTTATGTTCAATTTGAGAATAACAATAATTAATACATTACTTTATACAAAGCATGTAATAGAGAAGCAATCCAAACCACTCAATGTGACTGCAGAACTACACAACATTTGTTTGGCAAATGTAACCTTAAGCTGTTATGAAAGGATATGTTTTGCTAATCTAACACAAAACTGGTGACACATACAGATATTAAAGGTTCCAAAGTTATTTCCTCGCAATACATTATTATTCCTATAATTCCTTGTTTACAGAAGGCTTGATTCAAAGCCCTAAATAAAGGCAGTGGAAGATTCCCACCCTGCGCAAAGTACTTCAGGTCAGGCCTACATTGCAAGAGCGCTGAATGTTTTAAAAATAGATATTGAGACAAAGTTCTCCAGCTCATGCTCTTACAACATCAATGGAGCAAAATTGCACTGCAGGATGTTTGCGTACAGACTTTGTTCAGGCCGTATAACGTGGAGCTCAGCAGAGAACTTACTTTGCAGAATTCTGATTTCTGAGTTACGTGTTACGTACCCTGACTGATCACTTGCCAAAATTATGAATGAGAAAAAGCAAACTGAAACGCACTCTGTCATTATTTACTCGAAAGAGAGCACGTTCCTTTCATATGTAAAAAGTGCATTCAGCTCACTTCTCTTTCAGCAGTGGTCTCTTTTATAAAAAGAGCAAGTTTTCGTCTACAGTCTGCCTGCGCATATAAGCCAGGAAAGCTGCCTTTTGCATAGATGCTTCACATAGCAAGAGCTTAATTTTCAAACCAGTGCATGGGGATTTATCTGTACTGGTGCTATGCATTTTGGGGAGGATATGATGTCTCATGACTAGCAATGTCCTGCTAGTAAAATGCCAGTATCTTAAACTATTTTGTACAAGTTAAACCCCACAGCTCTCGTATAAACGTAGGAACAAACAAAAGCTTCTCCTTTACTTAATAGATCTGTGGTATGTGTTTGTGCCAAAAACCTTATTAGTCGTGCAAGACCTGCCAACCAGGCTGTGATAATTTATGTGAGGGAAATGTATATTAAAAATGTGAATGGGATTTTAAACCTCTCAGTGAAATACCATGCAAACTGCTTTGTTGCCAAGATGACATACTTAAACACTGCATTAAAGCAATTCAGGATGAATGACTCTCACCACAGGTGGAGTTTAGCTGGGAAAGGGGCAGGAGACAAGGCACTTAACAATAAGATCAAGCATAATGTATGTTTAATAGCGGATACCATTTTCTATAAAGTGGGGTCCTGATTCAGCAAAACACTTAGACATACACGCCTTGCTCATGTAAACTTCAGGGGCACAGGCACAACCTTAAAGTGAGATTGGCCAAATAACCATGTGGAGTGTTCCACCGATCAGTGTGAATGGTAGGCAAGTTTGTGCTTGAACGTGGCTTTGGTATCACTGTTAAAATGTAGTATTGACATAAATACCGAGCGTGCTTGTTCAGCAGTGTCCTAGGTGAGCTATGGGGGCAGAATCACGTCGCTGTTTGGGGCAGGAGCTAACTTTCTCTTTACATTTGTGCAATAGGGCTCCACAATACTAGTTGTTAGAATACTGTGAAATAATAATTTGTGTTAATAAGCTTGCTGCAGCTATTATCCAGTTTGGAGGCTGGTTGTATTTCTCTTAAAAATATATTTAAAAGATAACCCTCTAGGAATACACTGAGAATGAAAGCTGATGGGAAACATCAGTACCTACAGTCGCTAGACCACATTTTGCTAAATCCTTTTTTCTCCATCCAGCCTTCAACAAACTCCTTTGCCTTTAACACGCATCAAAGTAGCACAAGGTTGCATTTTTAGATACCCACTGCAAATACCTGAGCCTTTTGTGAATGCCATCTGTGCATTTGCACTTGTGGAATACTGTTATTTTCTGCTTCTGCCAAAAGAGGAATAGGAAGAACTCTGGCAAGTTAAATATAAAACCATAATAAAGCAGGCCAAAAAAATATTTTGAAGCATAAGAACTTTTCCAAATACATCAAGAACAGGAGATCTGCCAGAGAACATGTGGAACTAGCAGGCAACAGAGGTATATCAGAAGCACTCAAAGAAAACACAGGAGAAAAGCTAAGTACTTTGTTTTTCTACCACTGTTCCTTATGGCAGACTTTGAGGCGACTGCCATAACAAAATCTTTTTTAGGGGCACAATCAGAAAAAAAAACATTCACAAAACGTAGTATGGATGGTTTTGGAGCCAGTCAGTAAATTGTACAGTACCTGCCTGCCAGGGTTCTAAAGGAACTTGGATCTGAAATTGCCAGACTATTAACTGTGTTTTGTAATTTATGGTTTGGAGTGAACTTTGTTTGGAGGACTGGAAAGTGGCATATGACATTCCAATTTTTACAAAAGGCTTCAGGGGAAACCTAAAAATGACAGACCAGTCAGTCTAACATATGGCTCATCACCATATAATGGGAAGAGATTTAAACTGCAAATCTGGTAGTGTTTTAAAAATGCCAGCAATGTCAGCAAACATTGATAAAGAGGAGCTGGCTTATATAGACTTTCTATAAACATTGGGACATTGGAGTCCCTGTCAGCTGTAATCCAACTCCCTGTTGGAAGAAGACCAAGTATGTACCATCTTCTGCTGTCTCGTGCCTCCTCTCTTTCTCTTCCCAGCTTGCCTTTTCTCTCAGTCTGATTTCCACAGAAAGGAAATCCAAATGTATGGGACAGAGGGAGACAGAGCGTGTTCAGTGTATCTTCCCTGCCTGAACAATAAGGGGACTATAGACACGACATAAAAAACATTTAACATGCAGCCTAGATTAAGCAATCTTGTACACAGATTTCCCCAAACATTTTCACAAAGCACAAGAGGGGAGCTCCTTTTGTGATCAGTAACAGGTAAATGATCACAAAGAAGAGAGTAACCAGTGAGATTCCAAAGGGCCCTATGCTTTAAAACATGCTCACCAGTGGTAAGTGAAACAGGATTGAACAGTGAGATGACAGTGGTTTCCGGTGATTCACAATTATTCAGGAAAACCAAAACCAAGACTTCTGGCACAAATTAGCAAAGAAAAAAATCACGATAAAGACTGAGTAGGTGATAAAATAGCAGCTACAATGCGATGATCACAGATGTCCATGAGAGGAGAACAAAAAGCTTCTCTACCTGTGCAATATAGTGGGCTCTAAACTAGTTCATGTCAGTCAGCAAAGATATTTTGGAGTCACTATGGACAGTTTTCTGAAATTGTTATCTTGGTGCTCAGAGAGGCAGTTGTGACTGATAAGAAGAGAATGAAAAAGCAAACATAAAATATACTACTACTTTATAAATCCTCAGAAATCATGTTCTTTCCTTTAATACAACACAAAATTCTGCTTATAGCACCTCGACATGTGGTAGCATCTTAAGCATCAGAATAACATATGAAAAAACACAAAAGAGAGTGACCAGATTTATCAGAAAGATGGAGTGCCTTCTAAGTACGACAGATGAAGTACTCTGGGACTACCTGGAAAATAGACGACAAATGGGAGCAATTACTCATTTCTTATAAGAACTAGGATGAATCTATTAATATTTTTTTCAGATGGAGGTGTAAAACAAACAAATGGGAGTATTACTTAAACAACATCTTCTTAATTGGGGTAATTCATTGTCATGAGATACTTTAGATGCCAAAAATACTAAGGGCTGCAAGAAGTAACTAGACAAATTAATGGAAGACTGCTTTCAGAGAGATGGGCAGAGGCTCCAATTCTATCCTTAGACTGCCAGAAATTGAGATGGTAAATAGGAGGAGAAATGAAACTGTAACTGCTCTGTCCTTATATTTCTGCTATAGGCAACTGCAGGGCACCAGGTTATCTGGACCTTTGGTGTGACCCACCACCTTATATTTCTTATACTACAGCTGAAGCAGAAAGACATCTATCTCAGACTTTTTGCTTCCTATCATATCCTGTGGGTATTGAACATGAAAAATCCTGATAAAACATTTTAAGGAATGAAACATCTAATGAACATTTTTAGAACCTTAAAAGGGATTTGATCAAACTTTTGAGATGAGATCCACAGTGATCTTATTTTAGGCAAACCACTTGCATGGATATAAAGCCAAAAATGACCATTTAATTAGACCTCCACTTTGACTTAGCCCAAAGAACCTCACCCAGTAATTTCTGCAGCGAGCCTATAACTTTGGTTTGAACTATGTTGCATGTTTTAAAATAGTTTTTGCCTTTTCTAGGTCCATCATTAAGCAATTCAGCTAAGAACTGCCACCAAAGCCACCTGGCTTTTCAACTTGACAGAAAATTTCTGGAGTATTTGGGAAGAGAAAAAGAAACATTCAAAAAGCAAGAGAGTACTGGTGACCTCAGTTTCTAAAGAACTTGTTCAATTTTGTTATCAATTTCTTTCTGTAGTGAAAAGAAAAAAAAATTAAAAACCCAATGAGTATTTTGAAATGAGCAGCTCAGGCATGCAGATTCCAGGTCCCCAGGCTTTAATTATTGTTTTTCTCCTTCTGTAAATATCTATCCTGAGAAATTGCTCTAACTTTACACTGACCTGTATCTGGCTGAATTCTAGGTAACTTTCAGGAACGTAGAGAGTTTTCTTTCAAAGCTAAAAGTCAGATAGCAGTGATTCTAATACAGATGTCGTATGTGTGCAGGTTGCTGCATTCTGTGCTCAATGCTATTTACATTTCTGTTGCTAAGATCTCCACTTCTGAGCAAAGGCCATGACATTTTATTCTCTTAAGTTGATGCAGCCTGTGTAGATAAGCAATACGCATTCCACCTCTGTAAAGAAGTTGCTTTTGTTGGTTTTGTTTCCTTGATCTGCAAGGCAAGCATTAGAATGAGCTCAGGCTTTGAGATGGGCAGTTTTCATATTTGAGGTCTGTTTCAAGTAAAACATTGGGAAATGTTTTGAAAAACACAAATACATATAAAAGAAGGGAGGAGAAAATGGCTGCTCTGTCATCCCTTCCCGTTTGGTTGCTGGGGATTTAAAAAAATAATGTAGTGTTTGGTTACTTTGGCCTTTCACAGGCTTCTTTACAAAAGTTTGTACAGAACTACTCACTCATCTGAAACACAGAGGAGGCCGTATGTCACCTCTCACTGCTCCGCAGTTTCACAGTTGAGGTTTTGAGGTCGACATTGTCTGCCAACAGCAAGCACCAGTGAAAGGTTTCTCCCCTGCTGGTAAGCCATAGCCAGAAATGCAACTCCAGTCCTGAAAACGTCTTTCTTCATTGCAATATAACGTGACATGTTTCAAAAGTAAACGTTCTTTACAAGTATCTCTAAAGAGAAAAATAAAAGAGTGTTTATGGACTGTTGTGGTTTGCTTTTACCTTGCATTAACCATCTATTTGAGTGTGCAGTACAGAAATTTTGTACAAAGGCCAAATTTGACCTTTCCTAAGAAAAAGACAAAAGATGGCACAGCACCAACTCAGCTAAACAAAACATATGTGCAAACTTCTTCCTGGTACACCCACATTCTGGCCTCCCTGCAAAGTAATTAAAATTGTCAAGAGAGATTTTTGACCAGTTAAGTTCTTCCAGGAACTGTACAACTCGTTCTGAATTCTTGATTCATAGAATGTTCACTTTCTGGCTTCCTGAAGTAGGTCCGAAGTTCATGTTATAAATAGCCAAAATGATTAGAAGGCTTGGGCTGATTGTATAGAAATTAGCCAGATTAATTGTAATAAAAAGCATCACCATTTACACAAAATTCATCTCACTGCATTTTCTAACAGGGTGAAAAAATTTATTTTCAGATCGAGACTGCAAAAATGTTGTATGTGTTCCTTTTTATTTAAAAATATAGGTACCCTAAAATAGTATGGATGGAGATGCTTTCACAGCCACAATATTGGCTTGTGGGTTAGCAGAGGCATAGAAGAACAGAGAAGCCAATACAGGGTGAAGTGTCAGCCCTATGGACTGCAGTCTGCATTGAAAATAATGAAGCATTGTACTGCATTGACATCGCTATTCTACCTGCACCTATCTTGCTTAACCGCAAAGGGACCACACACTGAGGACAGGATGGCTTCATCTCTCTGGTGACACCACCAGCAAGGCTACCAATTACTTGCAGATTTAATGTGGCTTTTATCTGATCTATAGCAGGTCTGTAATGTTGCCCACAGCTCATGAAATTTCCTTATTATCTAAGAATCTTAGCTTTCATGTACTACTGTTATAAGCAGCCATAGTACTGATGATAAGAATGATAATGACGATGTTTCTAGTCATAATAGTTGCAGGGACTTGGAAATATGAAAGTTGAAAAAGCTAGAAAAAACAGAATGCAAATTAAAACGCATCTGTATTTTGTATTTCACAATCTTGGAAACCAACTCTTTTTTGAATGCTTGGCTTTACCAGTAGAGTTGCTACTGATACTCCCAAGTTACCTTGAGGACAAAGGAAAGCGCACATAAAGTAATTCCTCTCCACTTTCAAGAAGTAAAAACTTGGAGCTCTCCAGCTCCAGGCTCTGTCACTTACTGGACTGCTGTGAGATAGTTTTTCAGTGATGTCTGCTGCCCTTTCTTAAGTTCTCAGAAAACAGGGTAGTTATCCTGATTCCAGTGAGCTTTTGTTCATGGGATCGTCGGATGGGACCCCCAGTGGTTCAGAGGAACAAGAAAACATCAAGTAACGAGGGGCTGGACTGAGATTAGGATAGAGCTGAAAGGCACTTCAGGCGATGAGCTCGCAGCCTCCCTGCTCGCAGGCAGCACCAAGGCAGGAAAATGAGAATCCCCCCACTTTACGCCTTCCAGTTGGGTAGTGGGGATGAAGATGTTTAAGATCTGAACACATCTCTATCTTGCTTAGAAGATTTAGCAAGGACAAATACAGAATGGGTAACTCTTGAGTCTCCTGCCACATACTGGTTAGTGCAACCAGGCTAATGTGGATGCTTCTGTAATTGCCTTCTACATGTGTGTGGCAATATACAGAGTCCTCATGAATTGCAAAGAAATTTTATCTCAGATAATTTTGGATTAATCACAGTGTTCTCTAGAGGTGCTCTTAATGAGTGACATACTTACCTTCTACTTTGTATTCCTGCCCAAGGCAGCACATTTCCATGCCGTATCATGAGGAACTAGCTCTGCAGCCCCATCATTAATTTCATAGCTGTCTCCCTCCTCTAACAGCGGTGCTTCTGGAGGGCTCTCCACTATGAACTGTGCCTAGAGGCAGATTCTGGTGTACAGATTTGTGCTGCTTTGTTCACCTCCCCATAAAATGCTAAAGACATTATGCACATGAAAAAATCCCAATAAAGTTTGAAGAAAATAATTATAAAACAAGCCTTCTATTCTATACTCTGTTAAGTTCATGGTTATTGAAAATTAAGCTTTCTTATCCTTTGCCATGGATATTCTACTCTAATTTGTTTATAAACAGGATAATAAGGACATTCAGGAAAAAAAAAATGTTAAAAATGTAACTCTAAGCTTTTTTTGCTATTTTTAAGTAATTACACGGAGGACATTATATTTTTCAGGACCTGCTGAGATTTGATATGTCTCAAAAGCTAAACCTTTGAATCCCAGATTAAATCTGCAGAAAGGCCGCGAGAACAATTCCTGCTTTGCTTGTGCATTCCCAACTTCCCCGAGCCCCACCAGGTCTGGCTGCGCCGCCAGTCCAGGACTAGTCCTGAGCCAAGTCCACTCTGAGCCAGATCTGGCTGCGGTGTTTCCAGTGCAACCAGCCGCTGCAGCAACACCGGCACCCTTTGGGTTGTGCAGGGAATGAGACAGGACAGAATTTGGGGAACAGTAGCTCTGTAGTTACACTGGAGACAGCATTAGCATGAACGGAAGAAACGCAAAACTGATGGTAAGGCAGGTGAGAAACACCCTTGAAGCGTTTTGCTGAATGATCTGGGGAAGGGAGCATCCCCTCTCCCCAACAGCTGACATTTTCATCCCTGCCATGCACAAGGGTTAATGGCACGTTTCTGCTTTGCGTTTTTTCTGTTATTTACCCTTTCTCCACTAGATGCTACACTGAGACCATCAAACATTTATTGAGTCAAATAACATAAATTTGAAGACTCGGCACAGAATAAAGTGTTTAAAACATAACAGTGACAGCATCGCTCTGTTTATGTATCTGTGTGGTGTGAAGATGGGACTAATGTATCTCACATTGGAGTAACAGCGCTGACTTCATCCGAGCTTCTTACTTGGTGCCGCACGGAAGAGGGATAAAGCAATTCTGTGCATCCTGGCATTATTACTCACGTGCAATTGTATCAGATAATTACCTGAATGTGTGAAATGGCTTACCAAGAGAGTGCCACAAAATCTAAAACTAACTGAACAATACACATCAATACAATGAGGTAGTCCTTTTTTTCCCTTTATATCTGAGAAATCCAAAATCACATACTTAACTGGAAAAAAATTACGGTAGACGAAATTTTTAACGAAGCTTACACTTCAAATAATATCACAGATGATAAACATTATTTTTCCTGACGTTATAGAAGCCTTTGACCCAGGCAGCTGGGGAAGTGCTATCCAGCGTGGCTCCCACAGAGCCTGCCAGCCTGGTTTTTAACTTGGGTTGCAAATTGCGCAATACCTTCTAGTAAACAACCTGGGATCCTCTTACCTTTCAGCGAAGGCGGACCCGACCGAGCACTTCTGCACAACGTTTCTTGTGTGACAAGTTTACTGGATAAATGCAATACAGCCTGTCTTGGAGTCTCCACCTGGACAAAGAAAAGCGAAGTTCAGAGACAGTTTTAGCAAAGTAAGGTCTTCAGAGCTGTGTCTCTATCAAGTCTCTGGTAACCCAATATTCCTAGAGGTCCGCTTATTATATATACCTTGACATTTGTCACACTATTCAGGAACGCACTGTGTGCTACAGCCCAACTGCTAGCACTTTTATTGTTTCAGGAAGGGGGCAAGTATAATTTGGGGAAACTTCAATATGACCTGGTTAAGGTACAGCATCAGTGACACGCGTCCTTTCCAGCAAAAATCAAAATGTGGCTTCAAAACACCGCTGTGTTTCCCTGTCTTGCTGTAACATGCTTTAATTTGCTTATCTGAAATTAATCTGGCACAAGAGCTGGAATAGAAAATGGTGTCTTGTTAAAGCTGAATAGGGCCTTATAGAAGTAAATATTTACTATTCAGGAACCCAATCTGTTGCTGATGTGATGAACTTCAAAATATATGTGATCTGCATCAGCTGAGGATCAAGGCCAGATGCTCAGCAAACTGTCATTGAGCCCTGGCCTCCTTATTGACCATTCACAAGCTCATCTTCAAATTAGTATAGAGAAAGGTGGATTGGGGGGGAGGGGGGGAAACACCTCAATTTTTTTTTCTTTATTCTAGAACATATCATAATGCTTAGATCACTTTAGCTGGCATTATTCTAAGCTATGGACTCTTTACTGCGTTTCAGGCCAGAGATTTCATTTTGGCAGAATTTCAGGTAATGCTTCGCAGTGAGGTATAGGAGACTTCATCGAGGTCAGGAGAAAAAGATTCAGAACTAGTAGCTGTTAAATTTACAAGGAAGAACCCTAAATATTTTCTAGTTGGTTACACTGAAAGGCTAGTATTAAAAATAAATGCTTGTCGTCTGGTACTTAACTTACCTATTAGTTTCTCCGAAGAGCCGAAAACAAGCACAAAGCCGTGCCACCAAGTAGGTCATAATTCTCTGAAAAATCAAACAAAAGGCCATGACCTAAATGAAATGGAGCTTGCTTCATAACAAACCTAGGTAAGAAGGGATCTGCTGTTGATAGGGATTCATCATGCTGGAGGGAACTGTAAATGGGAGCTCTGCGGAGCTTCTCGTCTCTTATGGGTGGGTTTGTCTTCAGCTCAGGTCAGTATTGATTGAAAACTGTTATTCTGCACAGTCTTTTCAGTGCCCAGTGACTTTATCTCGGGATCGAATAGTGTTCCCAGTGGACGGGCAGCTGCATCGAATAAAACCACCACTAGATTTGAAATTAATTTCTAATTTTGCTGTTAGCCTTCCAACAGAGAGGTCACGCTGGGAAGTAGCCATAAAGACCAGAGTATCTCCTGGCCAAGCTGGAGGCATACCCGGGGCACAGGCCATGGGGAAAGGTGAATGTGGCAGGGCAGCAGGTGGTTTTCAGGTCATCTTTTCAAAATACACACCTCTGGTGGTCAGGCAGAGGACTTCAGTCTTCTGGATGCTGGTGGAGCAGCACCATTTGCAAGTAGAAGAACGGCTCTGAGGTCTCCCCTGTGAGATGTGATTCCTGGCAAGTGAACAGCCCAGAGAGAGACCGTCATTGTCAGAGATGGCAAATGGGCTACCTCCCCCACAGCCCTGCCTGCCCAGTGCCTCAGTAAGGCTGCGGGGAACTCCAGGCAGGACCAGAGAGGCAGCTCCCGTGGAGCCAGACTGACAGAGAGACACTATGCTCCATGACCAGAGCAGGAGTGGGGTCAGTTGACAGCGTGACTCTTACGGAATTAGTTTTGTGGCACGTTATTGCCACAAATAAGGCAATATTTGGGGGAGGTGGGAGGAGTGTGAGTTTGACGGAGTATTGTAAAACTTAAAAGAAGCTTGAGGGTGCAGAGAAACGTTACTCTTTCTCTGCAGGTACTAGGAAACAAAGCAAAAAATATTCCCATGTTCCCTTTCCTCCACTGCCAGCTTCTTTGGGCAGTGTCAGAGCATTTGCAGGTGGAGAAATTTTGCTTGCTAAGGAAAACTGGGGAGGAGGTATTTAGTTTTCCCAGGTCTCTGGGTTAGAGCTTGTTCTCGCTATTTGTAAGGAAAACCCTCAAATCTTATGTAGGCTTTTTTGCCCCAGTTAACCACACAGAATACAGCAACAAAACCAGAGCGCCTGACCCTACGATAGAAAATCTCAGCAGTCTTTCGCTGTCTTTTCTGTGTAACACATTAGAGACACACTGAACTGCTTTTGTGACACCTTATCTCATTATCCCCTCTTGCTCCCCCGATCGTGCCTTTCTCTCCCAATTCCACCCTGTCTTTTGCTTACTGTCTTCTTGCCTGTAACCTCTTGAACTCAGATCAGTTTTTCCAGACTGAGCAGATGTAGGGCTGGTACAAGATCATTATTACTGGATTCATCCAAACACTGCATCGATCCTAATGCATCCCCCTGCCTCCACTTACCACCCCTCCAACCGCAGCCTCTGACACCACCTCCCCGGATCTTGTTATACTTTTCTCCCTCCCAAAATTTCCACCTTTTGAAAGGTGGTGGTTCCTATCTGCCGTTTCTGACTCTCTTTGCTGTCCTTTCTTGTGGCCCTGAGGACCTAGTAAGGCACCTCACCCATGTTTTAGGGAAAGTAAAGAATCTCTAATGGTGGGGCAGAGAAGGAAGTAAGGCTTTGCACAGGATGGCTATGATGTGACACAGCTGATCGAGCAACCATTTTACCAATTGCATTTGAAAAACAAATTTGCTGGCTGGTGGATCAAGTGGGTAACACAGCAGTTGTATCTTGGGGACTTGGAATATGTCCTTATGTAGAATTTGGAACTGTGGGAAGTTTCAGATTTCAGATCAGAAAGGCTCTTTTTCATGTCTGCCTTGGATCAGTGGCTTAATAAGAGGACAAGACAGAGTGTTTCACCCAACCCCGAGCAAAGGAGGCCACGCCCCGGGTGCTGGCTCCCACCACAATATCGGGGGATAAATTACTCCCTTAATTTCTGCTCCCTTTGCAAAAGCCGGAGTCCCCTCCCTGCATCATTCGGGGTGCCGCGGAGGGTGCAATCTTGCAGACAGGATGCGCTGCCATCTCCCCTTTCTCTCTCTCATTGTCGGGTGTCAAAAGTGATCATTTCTCACACTGCCGAAATACCTGGTGGGGGGCATGGGGCAGGTTTCGGGCTGTTAGAGGGCAGGCACTGAGGCAGCTGTAGCAAATGACAGATTTTTATACACACCCGCTGAAGCACTGATAACGCTTCACACATGGAATTTGATACAGTAATGGAAAAATCAATGCCAGGATCACACTTTCACCACACGTGCAATAGCTTGTTGCGCACATCAGTAATTACACTTCTCGGCTTCTAACCCAAGGCTCACAACATTTTTCCTGAAGCTTTTTGTCATTGCATATTAGTGATTTGCAAAAGCTGAGCCTGAAATAAAAAGGGATTTTTATTTTTTAATACAGTGCTCAATTAATATGCAGTAATCTGAGCTCTACAAGACAAATTTACCAGCTACAGTGGGTGAAATTCCCTAGGCGGACGGTCAGATGGACTGGTCCCTGTGGCCTCCTCTGGCCCAAAATCCACTAATCCTGGAACAAGCTCTATACAGAGAGATGCCCAGAGCCCATCGCTTGTGATCTCCAACTTCACCTCCCTCCTCAGCAGCAGGAAGTGCCAGGCCAGCTCTGGGCTGTCAGCTCCGACACGCCGCAGTTCTGCCAAGGGGCTGCGCGTCTCCAAGCCCAGGGGTCCGTCCTGCCAAACTCTGTGTAGGGGTCTGGCCAAATGGGCCTCCGACCTATTAACTTAATTTGACAACTGTAGACCGGTTTTAATAATACTTTTAATGCAGCATGCTATGCCTGGTAAAAGTAATGAAGTCTTAGCCAATGCATCATTTAATGCTGTTAAATTTTTGCTGAAACTGCCAGGTTGGGGTTTGGGTGGGGGTTTTTTTGTTTGTAACAGCCTGAACAGCTTGGGTTTGCTTTAGTGAAATAAAGAATTATATCCTGCTGGAATAAAGTTTAAACATCTTTTCTGAAGCTGAAAAATGGCATAACTTAGGTCTTTTCATTACAAACCGATGCAGGTAATTCTTGCATGAATACCCTCTCAAGAGAAAATATAAACAGAAAAACTATATTTAAAATGCAGCCACGCAGACATTCAGCAAAATAGATGCATTTGTGCTTTTACATCATGCGTACCCACAGCTGTTACATCTGAAGTGAGCAACACAAACCATCACTTACTGAAGTGTTAATGGTAAAACTGCACACAAGAACTGTGACGTGGCCTACGTAAGCCCATTTTGGGGGGGTTAGACCTGCTTGGGTACACAGCGCGAGCTACCCCAGAGCTTGGTCTGAAGGCGCTGTGTCCTTCCGTCTCAGCCTGGAGGCTGCAGCTATTTATTCCCGAGAGCTGCCAATGGCACCTCGTTTTCCCCTAGAGTGAGGGGAAAAGCAAAGGACTCCTGCTCCTCAGAGGAAGCCAGGTACTTGCAAAGCAACACTTTCCAGAATGAAGCGTGCTGAGGGAAGGGAGGCAGCGTGGGGAGCCAGAATACATCAGCCGGAGGGCACATACCAAGGATAGAAAGTAAAAAGGAAAGTGGAGAGAATTCTGCCTGTTTGAAACTCTTGGTCCTTAAGGGAGATGCTAAGATTTCATACGTCGGAGATCAACGACTTCCTAGAAACAGAGAACGTTTGTGTAGACAACATCAGGAATAACACTGGAAAAGAACCACCTGAGAATGAGGCATCTCTCAGAGACTGTTTAAGGGTAATTCTCTCACCTTTAGAGCAGCACTGTAATGCCAGCTCTCAAAAATGAAAAAAAAAAAAAAAAAAAAAAAGAGAAAGAGGAGAGAGGAGAGCAGGTGAAATCTGGAAAAGTGATAAGAAGGTTTCAAAACAAGAGAGTAATGCCTCTAGCAATGAGGTGTGAATGTGAGCTGAAGAATGAAGTTATGCTGTTTCTACAGGTTGAAACTTCTGTCCCAGAGGAGGAGGAGAAAAGTGGGTTTGCCTTAACCTTCAGTGTCCTGTGTGATCCCAAGGGAGGTTTGCTGCCCATGACACCCAGCTGAGGTGCACTGTCAATGTATGGTGGATGAAAATCCCATTCACATTATTTCCTAGTCAAGTGCTTTATTCTCCCTGTCAGAAAAAGGGGGTCCTGGAGCTGTAACACCAGCCCTGCACCAAATGTCTGCACTAAGGAATCATTTCACAAATACCGTTTTTTCAGAACTGTTGGCAGATGAAAAATGTGGACTCAAAAATCCATTCTTACGGAATATCCACTAAGTGGATTCATGGCTGATCATTCACATTTACCACTGTCTTCCGGAGGGATGCTTTTCAACAAGCTCACCGGATGGTACAGCTAATTTGTAAGTCAGTATTTCAGCTTTTTCACTTACAGCATGCAACACCATTTTCTGCACTAGGAACATCTTTAATTTACATACTCGACATCATCAAGCTGTTGAGGTGTGACCATGTTATAAAATCTACATGATTCTAGTACAGCTTTGTGTAAACATTATTTATTGATTTGCTCTACAAGCCTACGTCAGCACAAAATAATAGCAGGCAGACATGGCAAATCAGGTTTCTTTAGCTTAAAGATCAGTCACAAGATCATAATCTTGTTGCTGTAAAGACAGTATAGGCTCTAAGCCCGTATTTTCTGTCTAAACATATCTGCTTCTTGAAGTCATTTTCAGAGATTTACAATGCCAGATTATGCTCGAATTGGACATATGGAATGACGTCATCTGGGATGATGAAGGTCTGCAAGCTTTGTTTAAAGCAAAGGTGTTTTAAGAAACAAAGCAATTAGCGTTGATGTTTCTTTTCCAGGAAAACCAAAACATACAGCTTTCTGCATGTTGCACCCAAATTACAACCAAAGCCTCAAACCACACACAAGCAATACAACACCGGAGCAAATATCATTGTGAATAATTCTACATATGTATCAATACAAGATATCAGAGTGATCAATTCTCATACCCAATTCCGAAATAAGATTCCTGTGCAACTAGTCGGTTTTCTTGCAATCTTGTGTACCATCTAAAGATGTCTCCACCTGTGCTGCCAGCCAGCTGCAATAGGCTGTTACACAACTCAACACATGCCCCAGTTCGGCCCTAAAACTGGTTCTACCCAGCTCCCAAGATTGCATTTCTCTTGCGATCAGTAATTTAGTACTTGCGATTTGCGCTTAAGGCTTCTCGTAACGTCCTGTGCCTGTACCTTCAAGGCGTCCGCTACCATCGTGGTCTTCTGCTCTTGGTGGCCTGCGCTATAATCCTCTGCTTTTCTTCAGCAGACTTCAAGGCATGGCTTCCTGATAAAATAATGAATGTTTTTATTAGCACAATCTAGTCATGCACACATCCCTGTTCTAGGGTCACTGGCTAGCTCGATGTACTGAAATAATGGTCCGTTAGGAGTGTATAAACAGAGTGTGATATAAATACATACAATGCTTTCTTAATGACCTGTTATTAATATCTGTTGGTTATGGCAATATTACTGCTGTGTTATCAAAACTGCTTTACAACATATGCGAACTTTTAACCAGACATATGGGTTGATACAGTCTGGAGAGCTCTTTGAAGTCAAAGGGTGAATAACTGAACCAGCTTAACTTTAAATCCTCTCTGAAACCACATATTTTATGGTATCAAACAACTCCAGTTTGCTTTAAAATGATGAGCTTTTTGGATCAGTGCAAAAAGCTAAATCTAAAGAAAATGTTATTCTCTTTCACATTCTATTTTTCTCCCTTCTCTTATATACGCCTCATATACATCTCCATGGCTCAGAGCATGGGCTTTTTCAATGCCTGTCCAGAGCTTAACAACGGGATGCCAGATTCACAGCTATTTACATTGCCTGACTCCCACTGCCTGCCTAAATGTCAATTATAATGAAACAAAGTAGAAGCATGGCGGGGAGATCTTTTTGCAGTGAGCTTTCTAGATTATTGTGCCTTGTTTTTCATGGGGGTTTGTCAGCTTTCATCGCAGAGTCCAGTAATCAGTCTTGTCCGTCTTTCAGATACTTCCACCAGCAATGTGGTCAGTTTCTAATCAGCTTTTAAACACTTAATTGTATCCATTCTAAATATGTCTTGTGTATTGAAGAGAAAAGAATATTTAGGGTGCAATTAATACACGTGTAATTCTGCAGCGCCCTGCAGAATATGCCTGTCGTTCAGGCTGCTGCGTTATCCCTTCGTGCCGGTCCCAAACAGCCTCCCTGTGACTAACGTTGCCTAATTTACAGACACACTTAATATCTGCAGCTCATTATCATATTTAAACTTCTGGGTGGCTCAGTATCTCTGAAAAATTGGACCTAATAGCATTCTACACAGAAAAGGATATAAGTACCTATTAACCTGTAGCAATTTAGCACAGCATTTATAAAGGTATGAATAATGTGCACAGTCACACGCATGTTACTAATGCAGACTGAATTATTCATTGCAAATCTGGGCAATATTTTTATCAAATACTTACTATGGATAAATGTTTTCTTTATTCAGTACCTCAATATATGTTTGAATGATGCTCTGCAAATGATAGGTCATGCAAATGTTGCACTGAAATATTGGCACTTTCCTCCATTGAATAATTATTTCCAAATCAATTTCCTTAGGATAAACTATTGTTATTTATTCATTGAGCTTGGTTCTGTCTAGGCTAATAAACAGACATAGTGAAGTATTTAAAATCATAGCTTCAGACATGCAAGCTCTTGCACACAAGTGGATTTCTGCACTATTACAATATTTCAGGGACCAAAATGGAGATAAAAGAAACATAGGAAACCAAGGAAGAAAAATGAGTCAAAAGTTCGAAATATGAAATCACTGGTTATATATTGGTTGGTATGTCTTTACTCCACTGACATTCTTTAGGTTGGTTTTGATCTTTCTCTGCCCTTTTCTTCTTTTAATTCCTGACCGCACTCCGTCTGCCATTACTTTCTTATCTATCTGTTTAAGATTGACTGTTTATATTTGCTTGTTATTAGTCCCCAGTCTCTGATCAAATGCTCTGCTTGCAGTACTGCAAACACACAAACTCTACAAATATTTCTGCAGCCGTGCAAATGTTCTCCAAGACCCAGCCCCGCAACACAGGTGCTGCTTTTGTCATCTTTGCTTTGACTTTCAAACATCAACACACAGTCACCCTGAACAAAATTCACCTTTATCACCAATGGCCAAATGAGGATCACCATGGCATTTTGTGGTGCAAAACCTTATGGACAGCCTGTACTTCGTAAGTTTCAGGGCAAGTATTTCCTCTTTTAAATTACAGGCTGGATGTGCATACTGTGAAATAAAACGTGGCCAGACAGTGATTCCCAGTTCCTGGAGACACAGGCTGACTTGTGTCCATAATGATCAGAGCTCCCTCCCTCTTAGGTCATGCCCACAGTGCGTGATGACCCTTCTTGTTGTGAAACATCATCATCGTCATTATTACTATTATTATTATTACCACAATCATGGCAACAACAAGGAGCTGGATTTTTTTCAGTTCAGCGTGTGAAATAACGCCTCCAGAGGAAGGCTTTCACAGGATGGTTGTGATGTTGGCCTGGTGTGTGGTTTGCATGAATGTGGGGGCTCGGGGGGTAGCCCTGGCCAACCAGTTAAGGTGACGGGAGCTACGCGTGCATCTCAGAGCACATCCTTCAGGAAAGGAGCTGGCGTGTTGTGAGACCTCCCTGCAACACGTCCCAAAGCATGGGATGGCGGCAGAGTTGGGAGAGACATTTCAAAAGCGTGTTCCTGAGCCAAACGAAAACGCTGGTGCAGAAGCACCCTACAGTGCTATGCACAGATGTTACCCTCCTGCAGCAGATCATGCTCCCTTCTGCTAGAATGAAACGCCATTTGAAAAACAGCTTCTAGCTCAAAATTGGCGTTATTGCTTCCTTGCAGTGATGAGGCTTTGGCAAACTGTTTACTAGCATTACAATATCCCTGTCTCTACACAATCGTACTTAGCTTTGCACTTGTGTTTCCTGATCACTGAAGCAAAAGAAAAGAAACGCATAGAACACATGTACACATTGCTAAAAAATAATGCAGAGTTACCTGTTAAATATGTCTCCCTTGTCCTCAAAATAAAAAAAAACAAACTGAAAGCAAAGTCATAAAACAGGGGCTCTGTCTACTCTGCCAGCTACTTAAACTCTGTCTTGGTCTCTGATCATATGTAAAGTCAGATATTTATGACTTTGTCGGTCTTCTGCATAGAAAAATCTAATTTGTAACTACTTTTAAAAGAAAATTTTGGTGCATTGAGAAGGAAAAGACAATGGCAGCACAGGTCTTGGCCTGATCCGATTCCCAGGTGATGCTGTTGCAGAGATAGTGGATTAGGATATGATACTCAGGCCCAGTGACAGCCATGGCAAATGGTGGTTGTCCACCACAGGGCAATTTTGCATTCACCTGCTTCATGTCTTTTAGAATAATAACCATGGGAATGTTTTTTTTCCCACATTTTTATTTACCGCCACTCTTCTGCTATTGCCTTACTCATGGAGGCTGCAGCAGTTACCATCGTGCAGTAGGACCATATGGCTTCAAGATCAGAAACAAATTTGCTAAACTCTGTCTTTCCTATTTTAATTCTTATCTTGATAACGAAACACCAAATGAGAACAGATTTCAGCCTAAGAGAGGAGATGTCAGAATGATTTTATATCTTGTCACTAGGTAATGATTCTAATGGTATCTCTTACTTAGCTGCCTTCGTTAATGACTTTATGGTGAGAGCATGTTTCAGCAATTGTGACCGTGTGGAATACTCTATGTTCTGGGGCAAAAGATTAGCTTAATGAGGAGAAAGCCAATTTCCTGAAGAAGTGCCTTACATAGTTCCTGCTTTTAAAAGAAAGTCTGTAACATGGACAATTTGTCATTAAAAGGTATAAAAAACACTTAACTTCACGGTTTGGTGCATTTATAGCACTCCTGCAGAGGGAAGAGAGAGCTGAATAGATTTTTCTCACCTAGTAATATAGGTGGAAATCTGTCCCTCCAAGTCCTTTTGCTCAATAGAGAAATGCTCATTACCAAGAGATGATGTTCATTACCTTGTGTTCAAGGAGCAGACTATCACTTATCTTCTCCAGCACTTCACAAGTTTCAGTAGATTTTTATTACACCCTTAGGAGGACCTTTGAAAATGTGGCCCACAGACATGAAACCCTGTGACAGAACTTTGATAAATGCTCACATCTTTCGAATAAAACATGCTTTATTTTGTTATGGGCAAGTATCTTTAACTTCAGTAGTCAAGAAGTAATAGCAACAACAGGATTTCAGTAAGTCAAAACTACAGTGCCGCAACCTTTACCAGACGTAGAGAAGCTGTAGAAAGGAACAGCTATGAGCATTAGGTCATCTAGTCCATCTTGCCAACAAAGGATGTTTCTCTACAGCCTCGGCCAGCAAACCTGGTTATCAGGCTTGCCAAAATAAAAACTGGCAAGAGCCTTGATACCTGATGTGCAAAGAAAAGAAATGAGCACAAACCTAATATTTACTTTGTCTGCATCTTTTTCAGAATTTAAGCAGAAAGGCTACAATGTCCTTGAATGTTTATCCCCGGGAAAAAGCTGCACTGTATTAACTGTGTCTCAGCACTTGACAGTTTATGCCATCTTGGATTTTTCCAGTAAGCTTAAGCACTGTAGTGGAAAAAATTCTACAGGGAAGGTTTAATGTTGTTTTTTTTTTTTCTTTTTCCTATTTACTAAATATAAGATGCACTATTCACCAGCCTACATCTGCAAGTTATGACAAGCTTACCATAATATAAAAAGACTGTGAGTTTAGGTAACAGAGATTTAGCACATTAAAAGATTATAGGTTTAGACAGTCTCAAGCTCTCTCACTGTTCTGCAGCAAAAACCTTCTGTCACTGAGCTCTCGAGCTAACAAGCCTTTTCCAACGCAACCATTCTACTTCTTCTTAAGGTGACTCAGAATACATACTTACATAAAGGAAGTAGATTATGCCCATCTACAGCCATCAGAGAAGCATCCCCAAATAGAAGATATCCTCATCCTCACACAGGAATGAAGTTACATGAGATACTTTGAAATTTGCATGGCAGCAACCAGCTTGGCAGCGAATACTTAACAGGGCAAAATACTTATCCTATTAAAAAAATTATCTTTGTTAATCATAGAATGGTTTGGGTTGGAAGGGACCTTAAAGATCACTTTGTTCCAACCCCCCAGTGCCAGCCACCAAACAAAACAGACCGAATACAATACCTTTAGGCTGATGGTGAACAAAACGCATTATGCTTTGAGGTCAGGGGACTAGCCTGACGATTGCCGCTCTCCCCAGCCTGTGCCAGGCTGGCATGTACGGCACTCTGAAAATCCAGGTAGGATGGCCAGGATGTGGTAACTGCTCCCCTGCTATACTGCTGTGACAGCCACTGCTCTGCTGCTTTGAAAAGGAAAAAGGACATCTACTGGAAGTCTAGTTGTATTGAATATAAACCTGCCAGTCACCTTATGTAATAACCATGAGACCAAATTCAAGAAACAGGAAGAAACGTATAAAATATTCATTATTTGTTCCTTGTCAGCTAGTAGACCTTTCTGGTTAGATTAGCTTAGCTTTTGGGACAGTGAAATTGACTACCACTTTGGAATCTATTTAAAATACACTGGTGCAAAATTTGTGGTGAGATAAATTCATGTAACTCCGCTGGTTTCAGAGGAGCTGTTGCGATTTACGTCAACTGAGTTTCTAGTCCATGATTAAAATTTGTGACTTGCTTCTAACATACACACTCACAAGTGGAAATGCGGTTGTAATTTCTGTATTTTAATGGAAAATAAATCTTATAGGTGATTTACGTCCTATAGACCCACAGTAAATGTGCAAAACAAATAAAAGGATGGATATTGCATTCTTTTAAAATAAATAATTCTTCTTATGCCCGAGCTTACATGAGTTGTGGCATCACATGCTGTGACTTCTCTTCACCCCTACCCTATCCTATCACTTTTCCTTAGGAAATCTCAAAGTTCTCAAATACCGAATAATTAAATGGTTGTGGGAAGCTGTGAGCAGAAAAATTTATTTTCCCAATGCCAAGATGCTGTTGTCAGAGCATCAATAAGAAACAGAACATGTTAAATCCATGTCCACATAAGAAAACCTTAGAAAAAGTGCATATATCCTTTCTTATTATGCACCAGGTCCACTTGTCCTTTCTGATGCCCCTCTTGGATAACTCCTGCGTTGCCTCTTGGATAACTCCTACCCATTTATGGTCATTGCCAATAAAAACTGAGATTCTCACTGGACACAAGTCAGCATTATTCCACTACAAATAGAGGAGTCATGCTAGTTTTCATCACCTAAAGATCCAAAAAAGATGGAGCTTATGGCTGGGGTTACGCAACATGGCTTTTCTGGTTCTAGTCTTCTATGATTCCTTGAGTCAGTAAATAAAACAGTGATCAGAAAATGAATATCACCATTTAAATGGAAATTTATACTCTTCTTGCAAAAAGCTGCTTTTGAAGAGAAGTGGTCAAGGGATACCAATTAATGAAAAGCTGGCTCAGAGACAGAAAACAAAGAATAGAAATATTTGGTCATTTTTCTATGTCACATAAGGTTGATTGCAAAATACCCCTATGTACCATACTAAACCCAATCTGATTTGCTACATTTATTAATGAATGAGTAAGGAGAGAGTGGTGAAAGACAGCATTTTGTAGGCAGGAAAAGTCAGCGGACCAGGAAAAAACTTCAATAGAGTTTGACAAAACTAAAGAGTGGGTCTGCCGGTGAAAATCACCATAAAGAAGTATATTAAAATACACTGCTGAGCTGAAAGAAGGTATTAATCCACAATATAGGTTTACAAAATCTTACAGGATTGCTTTTATATATGACCCAATTTTTGTTACAAACATATTAGCAGTGTTATGTGGCAATTAGTCCTAGTCTGACATAACTGTCCTACGTGAGATCCAACCTCAGATCATGCAGCTTTCATTTGGCCGCCAGTCACGACTTACCCCTAAGCCTTTTCCTCTCCTGACTACATAAGCCCAGCTCCCTCTACCTCTCCTTACAGATCTTCTGCTCTGTGTGTCTGTTAACCTTGGTAGCTCCTGCTGGACCATTCCAGTTTCTCATCATCATTTTTGGACTGAGAGGTCCCACAAAGGGTAGTCTCTGTTGATGGACAACCCCCAAAATACATGGGCAGCTGTCACGTAACTACCCCCATCAGTGTGTTTCCCTTCCCATCCCACTTCCACCCAAAAGCAGAAAGCAAATTAAATGTTACAAAACTTTAGGTCAATAAATGCCAACAAAATTAAAACTTCAGCCTCTGAATTTTAGGATGGCCTGAGGGAGAAAATATCCAACAAGGACAGTGCAGGTGGAAGCAAATTTCATTTTAAATATATTCCTGAGGGTCCTCTGACAAAAGGCCTCCACTAAAGACGTGCTTCAAAAGGAGTTCTGGCAAAATATACGGCACCTCTTGTGTAACTTGAAAATTACACCTTACAAAACCAGTGAACCTGGTCCCCTTCATTTGATAACCCCCCATTATTCTGTCAGTGACAACAACAGGGATCTATGCCCTATGAAGGACTGGAATCACTTTGTTATCATTAAAAGATAGACGCCTCCATGGCAACACCAGGCAATTCTTAAGGGCCACTTCACAACATTTGAGCCCAGGAAGACAAATAACATCTCCAGCTGAGAATACCAGGAGAGACTATGTCTATTTAGATTAAAAATAGCGAAGTCCAGAGGAGAATCACCCAAAGCGATGCTGAAAGGGTAGAGAAGCTAAGAACACCCTTGACTTCTGCAGACAATACCTTTGGCAATGACATAACAAATCTGTTTCAACAGTAGTTCTCAAACTATTTGTTTTCTCTAATGGTTTAAGCCTCTTCCTGGCACCTCTGCACACGTTCAATGAAAAAAGCTAGTATGCAGCTCTCATTAAACACCGAAAACTGTGATGCATGCTGTGCCCACCAGATCCCCTGGGCTGCATCCATGGAAGTTATAATCGTGACATTTCTTCTGTTCATACACAAAGATGGTAGAAGGGGAATAATTGCTACTTGAGGTGAAGGAGATCCTTTAGCCAGAGGGATTGAATGTTATCTTTTAAAATTGAGTCAGGGGTTGGATCTCAGCAGTCCAGGAGCACCGTAATGTTAATGCCAATAAACCTCAGCAGGCTCTTGAAGATGTTCATTTGAAGTGTGTAGTTATTCTTCTGAATCCCACTAAATCCCCAAACCAAACCAACCAAACTGTATAACCAAAGCAGCAGGGGACTCAAAGTTCAACTCTAGCGCTTTTAGCTGAGCCAAAAAGTCAAGACAGTGGCTTTCAGCCTCATTTTCAAACTCCCATCTTGCAGCTGCATATTGTCCTCTGATCCTACCTTTCACAGCACAGGGATGGGAGTTTTCTGCCAGCCCACACGGAGCTCAGCCAGGCCCTGGTCCAGGGAAGCTGGCAGGCTCTGCTCTCCAGAGGCTCTCCAGAAGTATCCCCCACAGTCTGGACAAAGGTACTGGTTCAACCTAAGAATCACCATATTAGTCGGGATGTCAGGTTGCTCAAACGTTCTCTCCTATTCCTTATGTCGTTCTCGCCAAAACCACTGAGATCTCCTGTGTTATATAGGTCATTCCTATGGCAAGTGGTTAGAACTGTATCTTACCAAAATAATGCAGAGTAAGAACAAACATAGAGCTGTCAGAAAATAGTATACTCATCAAGCCTACAGTATCATTGTTTGGCCAACAGATACCACAGAGCAATAGCAATACTGGGCTCATCATTTTTTTTTCCATTATTCATAGAATCATAGAATGGTTCCAGTTAGAAGGGACCTTAAAGATCATATAGTTCCAACACTATATGTTGGACGCATAGGCAAGGACACCTCCCACTAGATGAGGTTGCTCAAAGTCCCATCCAGCCTGGCCTTGAACACTTCCAGGGATGGGGCATTCACAACTTCCCTGGGCAACCCCTTCCAGTGTCTCACCACACTCAGAGTGAAAAATTTCTTCCTAATACCTAATCTAAATCTCCCCTCTTCCAGTTTGAAGCCATTACCCCTCATCCTATCACTACATGCTCTTGCAAAAAGTCCCTCTCCAGCTTTCTTGTAGGCCCCCTTCAGATACCGTAAAGCTGCTATAAGGTCTCCCTGGAGTCTTGTCTTCTCCAGGCTGAATGTGAATGAACTCAACATTTAGGCTGGCAGGCCATAGGTAGGCACTTTGCAGGCTTAATAGAAATCAAAGTTCCTCAGTCTACGTACTTAGTGTAGATGTACCAGAACCTTGTGTATGTTATGTTATAGTACTAGGTTGCTTAGATGGATTTTTCTAGGGATTGTTTTGTAGATGAAATAAGGCATCTGGGTTTTGTTATTGTTGTTAATCACCCAGTACAGGCTTTCTGTAACTCACAAACAAAATAATGATACATTGGCCCAGAGTTCCATTTAATTCTTATGAAATGTGTTTTTCCAAGTAGGGTCTCCAGAGCAACACTAAGACTTGTACAAATTAAGGCGTGTACATCTGTCAGGGGTCACTTAGCTTAAATACAAATTTTGGTCTTGGTTTGAACCACATTTTTCATCTCAGCCTACCCATTATACACTCCTCCTGCTATACCAGAAGGATCCCAGTGCTATTCCTCCAATGGTGTAGAGCTGTCGTCACTGGCTGCTTGTCCACTGGTCTCCCTTAGCTCCTGGCTGGAGCTGTGTAGGAGGATGGAGGAGATGCTGTGAAGGAGCTATACTTAGCTCAAGGAGGATTCTCTAGGAATGGATGCTACTTGGCACAAATTAAGAGCACCTTCCAGGGGCTTTTCCCCTCAACTAGGGACAGAACATGGTAGAAACTTTGGATCTACAGCCAACTGTCTGTTTGCCACTATTTCCTTGAGTGGCAAACTTGGCACAAATAAAAATCATACTTCTTAGTAGAGGGTGGTTCAAGTCTTTCTGAGGAACCAGCATGCTGCTACACGGCCAAAGCTCACTGGGCGAAAGAAAATGTCTTAGTTGGTGAGACACCTGCTGCATATGCCTTACACCAGGCTTCAAGCAAAGCCAGGTCTCTGATGGGAGGTTCTGGCCAAATCCCATTGACTCAAATGGCATGCTGTCCATCTGTGGTAACTAAATAATTCATAGTTGCCACAGTGTGGAGACTTCGTTCTGGTCTTATTAATAGATGACAGCAATCTGGGGCCAGTTTCCCTTCCCCTTGGTTAGACTCCCATTAATCAAGCCCTCCAGCTAGTCATTAGTTTTCCTACCAGCGTGGCCTTGGCACTTAAAAACCCAGTAGGTATTACGAACAGCGGATGTAACATTAGCTGAACCAAAGAATCTCAGCCTGCAACTCAACACAGCCTGTTAATTCCAGGAAAAGCAGTCATGTCCTCAAAGTCTATGTGCTTTGCTGAATTCCTGAAAAAAAAGTTCCCTTTCAGAGAGAATGTCAAGCGCTATCCCCACTGGGCAGGAGTTACTCAAGCACATATGCTCACTGACTCCCTGCCAGCCCTTGTGTGAGTGACTGCCTGCCAAGAGGTACACAAAGTTCACATCTGACACACAGAAGCTTACCTAGGATGTTCCCTGCCTGAGAGATCTCTGCTCTTTGGCCCACAATATTAGTTATTATCATCAGAAAAGGGGCAGGGAAAAACCCCTGAATTTGTGATTTTCCTTAAATTATTTATAGGGACATTGAACAGAGCAGACTAATTTTTAAACTAGGGAGTCACTCTTTCACAGCTGACAGCCTGCAAACTCATCCACCAACCTTAGGGTGGAAGAACTTCTAATAGCCGAGTTATAAAACGCTTGATGAGTTTATGATGGCATGATGGATGCACACATTAAATGACAGCAAATAAAACAGCTGCAACATGATCTGTATTTTACGCATTGCTTTTCAGGGAACATATTTGTGCAACAGGACATTTATATTGCATGCTCTTTGATAGCCTGGATGGAGACTGACTTAAAGGAAGTTACAAAGTGCTAAAATACTGTTGTAAAGATGAAAAATTGTAAGAGACACATGAGGTAATAATATTTCTGTGCCACAGTCTACGGAAAGATATTTTTTTGGATCATAATGAAAAAATTTAGCATCTTTTTGCTCTCCTTAACCTATTTTAATAGCAATAAAATTGCCTTTTTTTTTTTTTCCTTTCTTTTCTAGGAAGCTAACATTAAAAGAAAAGCAAAGGCAAAATAAGACTTGAGAAGTAGGCAGAGGGGACACTGTTCCACACTGCTGAAAATAATCTGTCCAAGAAGAGCTGGATTAGTGCTTTGTGGTTAGGTCATCCACCTTGAGGGATTACTTGGTTTCAGTCCCAAGGAGTTAAACAGTTTCCACATCAGCTATAATGAATATATGATGTAAATGTTCCTTGGATTGCATGATACAAGCAGACCAGGCTCCCTCCTGTTTAACCTGCTAGAATATTCTTCCTTTTGCCTCTTTCCCTTTCAGACTCACAGTTCCCGCACTTCCTCCCACACCATGACACAATTTAACAAGTGCAGGGATCCCCTCATCCATCCTTGCCTTCAACACCCTCCTTCAAATAATCTCCAGGAGATTATGGTTTAAACCTACAAATCGTAAGCCTGAAAAGACGAATTAGCGCAGGTCTACTTCCTCAACATGCACGCTAGCGTGTTACACAACACAGTGAGCACGGTGTCACCTCCTCCAGCCATGTGTTAAAAGGACATCCCAGCTGCACTTTGCGATGGGTTTGATGCAGTGTAGCTTCGGGCGGCTCAGAGCACATGAACAGACCCATCCCCTCCGCAGATCCAGCAGCGGGGAATGCCTACATGAGCAGGGTTCATCACTGGTCGGCACCGAGCAGCACGACTGGGTCCCTTCCAGACCCTTGTTCAATTCTGCCAGCCAAGTAACCAGAGGTGCTCAGGCTTGGGTGATGCATGTTTTGTAATTACAAATTCGTATCGTTGCATCAGTCATGCCTTCTGTAGGTTTTAGGCAAGCACCTCTATTGGATTTGGCCATCTATATTGGCTTTACTTACACCATTCAAGGCAAAACTCAGTAGAAACTTTTAAGATTAAAACCAGAGCAACACCATGAAACAAAAATAGAGTGCTGTAGGTCTGGGTTTTTGCCAAAGGCTTTCATACCCACAGTTTCAGATGAAGCCAACATGCATCTGATACCCATAAAATACCAGATAAGGAACAATTCTTTCATACCAGGCAGCAGATTTGAAAGTCCAAGATGAAAACGTTCAGTGAAAGGGGCAGGAATTCTGACACATCTGATCCTACAACACGCACACAAGAGTATTTTGCAGGGTTCAAAGCTGCATCAAATCTGTTTCCAGTCTCAGAATAAAAGAAACTTCAGAGACAGCCATGATGTAATTTGGGAAATTCGTGCTTCAGGAAAACTTACCTTTAGGTTCTCCAGGTAACACTTCTCCAGTGCAAGCAATTTTGTATCTGGATCACAGAAACAGAAAGTACAGGTACCAGCCAAACTGCTTGTTCGGAACACGGCACCACATCTGGTCACCACATGGCTAGAGAAGAAAATGTACCTATCTCTAGCCAGGTTTCAGCCCAGATTTTTTCTTTAATACTCACGGAAAGAAATCCCAGATATGTAGAAAATCCCAATTACCCTCATTCTTATTCTGTTCTTAGACTGAAACTTTTGCATTTTCATGGCTCTACAAATCCAGTTCAGCTGCTGGAAAGTTAGGAAAAAATTTGAAAGAAATGTTTTTACAGTTAATTTGCAATTGCTAAAGCATGACTTTAATCTGCAACACAAATTATGTTCTGACCAGGAAAGTAAGTGAAAACGTCTCCCTTTTCTCCTGCTGCATAGGTGTAAAGCCAACATACATATATTAAGCTTTCATTTAGCCACCTGCAACTATGCCATAGCCATCATCACATATGATACAAGTGAACACTATTAAGGTCTGTAAATGGTGATTCCAAGCCAACTACCTGGATTTATAACCTCCATGAAATGATGGATTCAGCATTTCCTTTTATAAGGTGCTGCCATGCTCAATGGAAACTTGATCACTAAAAAGTTTGTCTCGTTCCTGATTTGACTTTTTCAATATTCCCTATTATACCTTTAGATTAAGTGGAAGACTGTGGAAGCAGAAGGGAAAGAAGTGTTAGGGGATGAACACAATTTTCCAAATTGCTTAAAAGAATATATATAAAAATAACCTTTGGGATCACTGGCTTTTATTTTCCTATCACAACTTCTAACCATCACACAGGCATATAATGAATGTCTGAACATTAAGAATTTATGTGTGCTGCCTTAGATGAGCATAATTCTCAACTATTATTAATGAGGAACTATAAAACACACTTCAAGTTTTATGCCTAAATTACATGAAGTTTCCAAAAACCATAAATACATCTGTCTATGGGTATCTACAGAGAATTATATAACACGCTTTTAGAACACAGTCGCCGACGCAGTGGAGCTCATCCCATATGAGAAAAGATTTTACACGGAAAACTTTCTACAGAGCAACTCTTCCCTTGCTCTGTTTTCTGAAATATTTATAACTGCCTCTAGTCTAGTCAGGAAATTAAGAAAAAATAAAGTTTTTTTAAAACCAGCATCGTTATTTACAACATGGCTTGATCCTAATTTTCAACCTTCCCTGAGAAACAGATCTAGTGTTTCATTGTGTAGTAATTCATTTGTTGTTTAAGAATGAATATAGCTTTACAATAGTAAAGCAGATTGTAGTTTTATCTTTACTTTCACGTTTGTTAAGCCTCTTTATAGTTACAGTTGAGTGATTTACTAGTATTCACTTCTGGAAATTCCACTTATAGTTTTCATATCACAAATTATGGCTTCAGTCTCAGCTGATTCACATTGATAGTGATATTTGTGGTAACAGAACTCTGCAAAATTCCATTTTCTCTGGCTGGAAATAAGCAGTAGCACAGGCTTTTTGGACCAGCATACTTGGTAGAGCCAGCATGGTATTGAACTGTCACATGTTGCTTAGTGAAGCAGCACATGTTGCTTAGTGAAGCAACACCCTGTTGCTTCAGGGAACCAGCACATTCGGTTCTCAACTCCTCTAAATCAGGGGCTGCTCCACTGAAATCTTTGGTGGCTGCGCAGTAACTGCCTCCAGTCCAAAGGAGCATGGACGAGGAATTGGTGTGGATAAGGGAACTGAAGCAGAAGCTTTTGTCTGGGGGTGTGTGTCTGTGTGTTACCTGGAGTACCCGGAACATGGCTGCACACAAGGAACCGGGAAGTGACGGAAAAGGTGACTACCTGGGGATGTACTGAGCAGATGGAGTTTTACTGTAGTTGACATGGTCACAAAGATGCTACTCAAGAGCAGCTAAGTATTTGTGCATACTGCCAGGACTGCAAAGCTTAGCCCTATTAAAGGGATAACCCAGAAATCAGATGCAATTGGTTACAGAAGTCTATTGCAATTCTTGTGCAGTATACAGCTTTGTAACAACATCAAGATATAGAAAATTTATGCAACACAGCGTTATTTTCCTTGGTTTTTCCTAGGCTTTTCTTCTGCATTCCAAACCCCTCATCCTTCCAAAAGCATTCAAAATATTTTTTTTGGCAAAAGCGAGTAAGTGTTCTTTTTCATCAGACAAAACCCAACAGATCCCTCTGCTTCTGCTCAGTGGCAGGTGATTAAAACACATCTATAAACTCCCCAGTGGAACTCGCAACACAAACAACTTGAAAAGACAGAGGTCCCAAAGCCAGCATCCAGTATCTCTATATGGCAGCACTCAGGTGTAACACAGATGTGCCTGAGCTAGCTCAACATTGGTACAAGCAGCTAATGCAACATTAGTTGTTATTTCTCAAGTCACGGTATGTCACCTAGCCATAGAAGTAAATGAAATTCCCTGCAATTTTCAGGAACAGGAAACAAAACTTCTAAGGGCTCAAAGGAACTAGCAACATCTTAAAATTGCAAGAGGCAAATTAAGATCAAAAGTGAAGTGGGTGCCATAGACAACGAGTAAGAAATACATCTTTCATAAAGTAATGCTAAATGGAAAATTCAAAAGCAATAAAAAAATCCTTCTTCTTTTGTGGCAAAACAAGAACAGAAGGTTTTTAACCTCAATTTTTCCATTTAGTCAAAGGCATTTGTCGTTGCAAAACCAGGTAGACTAAACCCAATACAACAAAAGAGAAGTTCAAGCTGCTGTGGTCTTTGGCTACTAAGTACTGTAAGAGCAGGCAGGTAGTGCAAATGAAAGTGCAAACAGCAAGTGAGAGCTTAAAAAGTTCATAAATCTTGTTTGAGTGAGGTGAAGCAGCTTGCAAGATGAGTCAGCAGCAGCAGAGGCAATTAGAGTAGCAGAGTGAGGGGAAATGAAAAGGAACAGAGAATGAAGAAACAACAACATTCCCGCTGGAAAATTATTTCAGCAAATGATAGAAACAAAGCTACCAGAGGTCAGCAGGTCTGCACTAAACCACGAGACAGTTACTAGAGAAAAGTTGTTGGGATACCGCATATCCTTTCTTAATGTTCCCTCTGCGAGAACTGCTGGAACCGTGAACCTGGGATGGGGCTCACAGTGTCTTATGTTTTCTGAGTACCATTAGTCATCCTAATGAGATCTGCTGTTTTGCAAGACATCTACAGCAGAATTAGCTTGGCCACACACGAAGGAGGACACAGCTTCACCTGTTATTCATTTATATTGAAAGAAGCTGTTAACGCCTTGACTACGTTAACACAGTAATGCTCCTGCAGACCAAAGTAGCTAGCGATTCTGAGTAACCAGATTCAGACTAGAAAAAGGCCCAACTTCCAGATGATGGAAGTTCAGCCATAAAAAAATAAAATAAAATAAAATAAAATAAAATAAAATAAAATAAAATAAAATAAAATAAAATAAAATAAAATAAAATAAAATAAAATAAAATAAAATAAAAGTTCTCTAGGAAGCATGATTTGGGGGAAAATTCTTTTTTTAAACCATAGGCCCAATGCTCATTATTATACTATTAGGCAGAGGTCACATCATAGTAAGTACTGCACCAGCAGATAGTACCACAAATGGTTCCTGCAGTAAGGAGTACCGAAAGACTAAGGTGGGGGGAAATAAACATACACCTGGCTGTGTTTTCTAGAGAGCATTTTTGGACACAAACTGAGTTTTTGAGAGCACTCCTTCTCTTGAGATTGGAGACCAGGATACATCATGGCAAACTTGGTCTGACTGAGGAGAGCGAGAGCTCCCAACTGCAGAGGCACTTCACTGTTCATTTCTGGCTATGAAGCTTAAGAGTTTGGCTTGTCCAAAAAAATCCTTTTTTTTCCAGATGGGAAAGACAGACTGACTTCTAGCCAAATTTTAGCAATTTTCTCCACTTTACAGATTTGGCAGTTTGAGCAGCCTGAACATACTCACTTCAGCTAAACAAACCGATATATTCTCAGTGAAAGAGAAGCCCAGCAAAACATCCATAAGCCATTTTTCAGCTCCTTCAGATTTAATTTGTCTAACATACCAATTCCTAGAGAATAATTATATTGCTTTTCTGTTCTTAAGTCTAGTTTTGATAACAACCAAATTCAGCTTCCCTTTCTTCCTGACAGTGTTCTCCTTATTCTGAGATCTTAATTATGTCTTCCTACATCAGCATTCCTCTGCTTACCAGTGTGTTCTGCCTTTCAGTTGTATACATTTCCAGCTGAGATGAATGAAATCAAGGAGGAACTGGTGCATGCACGGATGGCAGGTTGTCTGCAACTTAATCATTTTTATATTCATGTAATCACACCTGCTACACAAAGCTTTCCATGAACACAAACGGATAACAGTTGCAGGATATGGCCCACATACTTGTCTCAGCGTCTGCTACTTGCTAGGAATTGCATTTCCACATAGTGGAGATGCCTCCCGTTGTTTTAATGATGCCCACAATGGCTGCATATAGCAGTACTCACTGTGGGATGGATTCTCTGCATTTCTTCCTTTAATGAAAGCTGCCTGTGATTCAGTCATGATGATTTGATTCATACATTTTAATTCACTCCCACCCAAGCCACACTTTGTCACTGTGGTTGTTTCACAACTGCTATGGCCAAGGGCAAAATGACAGCAGTAGGCTCACTTTCCAGCATCACCTTTCCCAACACCACCAGCTTACCCTGGCTCCACAGTTTCGCAGTCAGCTCTCTCACCATCTTCTCTGTCAGGTTCTGGAAACCACTTTAACGTCAAAAGGGGTGATAACAGTGCTCTACTGTAGTAAAAAGTGCTGTTTTCTAAAGGACTGCTACACTTCAACTGAAGCCCTTGTGGCAAGACCACAGGGGACATTCTTTACTCACATGCCACCTGGGTGGAGATTTCTCTCTTGGAAGTCACCTCTCAAGCTCACTCTTTCTGTAAACTGCAAGAGGAGCCAGATACCCATAGCAGCTGATTCCGAAATCTCTAAGTCAAATGACTTCTACAGTTTGTCTTCAAGAAAACCGTGTAGCTCTCAGTCTTGCTCTATTTCTGACAGTTTTATGGCTTTGACCGTTAAACAAGCTGAAGGCATCTCCATGACAAGAAACCACCATTTTTAGGATAGGGAAAGAAAGACGTGAGCCAGACCCTGCATTTCTTGCACGCCAGTGGGAATTCTGAGCAAAGCACCTAGGTAGCTCTTGTCTCTTGCAGCATTATTCACTAAAGCTTTATGTAGCAGCAGCATTGCATTTATATAAAAATTAAATTACAAGGATCACTTTCTTTTCAGTTATCTAGACAATTCAGGATAATAAAATAAATAAACCAGTCAAGGAAATATCTCTTTAAACTAGATTGTATATAAATTTAAACTAGCAACTCATTTTGGTCATTTGCTACTCATACTTCATCCTTTAATCACTTTATCAGACAAGAAAGAGAGCTTCATTTTTGCGGACAATACCCATTTTTATGAGGGGTCATTATTACATTCACGCCTTCACTTCTACAGTTTCCTGTCTTAGACTTCTTATATCCATATCTCCTAGCAATTCCCTTTGCTTAGCATTTTCTGTTGCTTTTCTACCCCAAAAATTGTGCAGTCTGCCTCATCTGAGCAGCGCAAGAGAAGCCCGTTAACAAGTTTTCTGAACTCCTCAGAGTTTCAGCTTCAGAGCTGGGGGAGACTATAACGCTGTTTACTGACGCAAGTTACATACTGGTTCACTTGGGCTCTTCTGGGCCATTGAATGAAGTTGCATTCCCACATCAGACTGTTCTTTGCATGGAAGAGCACGAACAACCAATGTTTACACCTTTAATTCTGTGGTGCTTGCTTCTGTCATCCTCCCAAAATTAGACCATTTCTATCACCAGTATGTGGAACTCCTGTTTGATTTCATCGGAAGTTCCACCTACAGGAAAACATCTGCAATATTATAAGACCTTGCATAAGTATTTCCACAGCCATATATTTGATTTTTGCTAGTCTTACTTGCCAAATAGCATGGGTGATCTTGCAAGCAACAATTACTTGGCAACACACACACAACACAAACCTTTTCCAAGACAACTCACACATTCCCAAAGTTCAGGGAAATCTTAATTAGCAGTTGTGATTTCAACTCACATTTCCCTTATACTGACAGTACTATGCTTCCAGATTACACAGATGGCGACAGAATAGGAGTTTGACTATACAGAGAAGGAGATGTATAAGCCCTCAGCAAGAACATCTTTTTGGAAGGTAAGGGCATATGTCTTAATACTTGCCAGCCCTCCCTTACTGACACCAATATGCCACAGCAAGTTCAAAGAAGGGTAAATCAGATACAGCATTTACAGATACATGGAGCTTCTTGGAGAATCCAGATGTAAGAGTAAAGCAAAGTGCACAACTGCAAAAACCATTAGCATCACTGGGGTTTTACAACCTGAGAACGTTAAATAACAGCACTAGCTGCAGGCACCTTGATGAAAAGCAGCAGTAAGGAGTGGTAAGAGGCAAGCAGATTTCTTTAATTTAATTTTGTTTAAACTGCTACTTATTGTAAATCTCAAAGAAGGCCTCTGTTTCCTCTCTCCACTCTATGTAGCAGCAGCTCCTTAAACCACATAAAACAAGTAGGCCAAGTTCTCTCTGAGAACATTTCATGGAGCTTAGACTTGTCTGAAGGAGTAATATGAGGATGAATTGAACTCACAGGCTACTAAAACAGGAGTTATATTCCAATCTTGAGCCACTACATCACTCAGCCAAAAAACCTTTATCTTGACCTGTTATATTGGATTTACCTGGAAGTGAAGTCAAATAAAATTTGACTGAAGCTTTGAAAGCGCCCTGCCTAAAGGTAAAGTCTCCTTTTATTCCACAGACTAGCAGATTTTGTCAAACTCTTTCACAAATATCACCAGAAAAACAACCTTAGGCCCTACAGCCAGAATGCACCTAAGAGGCATCTCATGACTTGATACTTCAAGGACAACCGTGATAGGTGGTGGTCCAGAAAAACATGACACAGATTACTTCAGCAGAAATCCAAACATCTTATATATATGGCTTCAGCAACGTAAAGCAACACCAGTACCTCAGCAGACAGTATGTAAACTTTATGTCACCGCGTGGTTCGAAGGGAAAACAGAACTCAGTAATGCTTTGAGCAAACACAGGCATGACAGTTATTATTGTAGCAGATGAAGAAAGGACAAAACCAAGGCAGAGAGGACACTTGGCACATCTGTGACTGAGAAGATATAAAATAATAGAAGTTTGCTGTAAGACTGACAACGGAGATGAGAAAACTGCTGTGATGTCACCAGGGAGGGCTACTGTAGTGGCTGTGACAGAAGCATGGAAGAGAGGGAACTACAAAGTTTGAGAACTATCGTCTTGGAGACCACATAAAAGGTCCCATGTGAGGCTATAATGGAAAGTTTACTGCCTGTACACTGAAGACCTTTCCAGAATATTAGTAATTCTGGGCAAAGGCCGATTCTGCCAGACAAAACCTTCTTAGGCTAGTCTGAAACAGGAGAGAAATTTCCTTTGGCAAGTCTTCATCACAGACCTCACCAGTATCTGCACCAAATGCCAGACTTATTTCTTATACCTTGCCTTCTTTGACATAAAAGGTGACATACCTCTATATGCATTTTTAAATTAAACAAAAATTGTACCAAAGCAAACAGAAAACCCTCTCCTGAACACACTTATCCCACCTGTGAGAAAACAGCCAATCCATGACAGACATGTTACATACCACCACTGCTGGGAAACATTCAAGATATGCATGCTGCAGTCATCACAACACGTGGAGAGCAGAACTAGATTTAAACAAAATGATGTAAGTGCTGGTAATAATCTATCCATATTAGTATGAATTGCAGCATAACTAGCGTGCCCTACTGAAGAATGGTGATTGCAGCATCAGAATTCACATGGCACAAGAATTTACACAGAACAGAAACACTGTGGCTTGGTATTTATGTAACAGCATGATACAGACTGCCCAGTTTTTTAAACATCTTTGGGTTGTTCCATAGGAGGAATGGCAAACATACATACAAACACCCCTGTTTAAATGATAAACTCTCCGTTGGACTTTACCCTTTCCATTTTCCAGAGCAGAGAAGCAGAACTTCTAGATCAGTATCTCAGTGGTCTTGTGATTTGAGATGAACACAGAACGGTGCACTTGTAAAGCAAGTCTTTAATATTTTAAGAGAGAATTCTTTATTCACAGAATGTGCAATAACTTCTTCCAAACTATATGCAAAAATAAACCATACAATTCTAATGAAGATACAGGGAAAAAAAAAAAAAGGCAGCACAGCAGTGTTCCAAGAGAATACATAATTCACAAGTTTAAAATTCAAGCTCTCCCTTCCTATGCCTGGAGCTCTCTTAAAATATTAACAATCAAATCTCTTCGGTAAGTGTATGGGGTATACTTTATTCTGAACCAGTGCCTTGGGAAAATGTTACCACTCGGGGAATACATTTTCGCCCCTTTTTTGCCCATCAGACCACGAAGGATCCTGTTGCGGGACAAGATTTTATCATAAAATTCAACCCCACCTCTGGCGTAGTCTTTGGAAACAGTAGCTGCCTTTCTGTCAGCCTTGCAGTCTAGGTGATAGGTCATAGCGTCGTAAGAAACGTAATAGCACATTAGTCCACCAGCGGCAGTTACGAGGTTACAGATGCTGCGAAGTATCACGGGGCCAGGAGATAAACCCAGAAGTAGCTTTATACCTCTCCCACAGAGAAATGTGCCAGCTAAGCAAACTGGAGCCACAACCGCGCTTGCTAAAGGGCTGCCGTTCTGCAAATACGCAAGTTCTCTGGCAATGGCAAACTTCTGAGCTTTAAGTGAAAACGTCAGAGCTTCCTCCAAAGCAACACCTTCGTTGCTCTCCCAGTCTACTGCCTTGCCATTGATCACAACAACATGGTTGACTATTCCTTTTTTATCCTCAGCTGTGCTATCAAAGTTAGGCGGGATGCCCACCAAAGAGCCTGCAGGCAGCCAGGGGATTCCAGCACTCACAGGGTGGAAGCCAGAAGCTGCAAAGGCTCGATAGGAGTCACTGGACTTCACATCAGTGTCTTGAAGGACATCCTGAAAGACACCACGGAGCCTCTGTGAAAGCTCAGATGGCTGCCCCTCTGACCAGCACTCATGCAACAGTTTGAATGTCTGCTCAGGAAACACATGATAGGAAAGGTCAGCGCCAAACAGTCCCACGCAAGAAATGGCCAACAAAGTGATCTTGCGCTTCTTTAACCACACAGATGCCTTCCGCAGGAACTGCACTGCCATAGTCAAATCCTAACCTGTTTACAACACAAAAATCAGGAATTAAAGTGTGCATAAATCATAAATGGGTCTCTCATCTCTGTAGCATTTAAAAAAAAAAAAAAAAGGCAAAAACCAAGAGAAGCAGCAGAGCACAGAGCACAATAACGAAAGAAGCATTCTCTCTTTTACATTAACAAAACACCTTTACAGAGAAAGTCATACTCATTAATTTTTCAGCCTTGGAACACAGGATGATTAATATGAAGAATTAACTTCTCCCTCTCCTCCAGTAAATCAATTTACTGCGATAAAGACAATAATAAAGCCACCATACTTCCTCCTTTCCCCAGCAATCAATACACATTCTGTATTTACCCTAACATACTTGTCTAGTCCTTGCCAGCCAGCACAATCCTACTGTTGCACTCCATCCACTACAGACACAAACTACACATATAAAGCAAGACCCAATGATTAGATTAATCTATGCTAACCGTCTCTTACAGTAGAGCTCCAAAAGTTTTAATCAGTAACCTCATACTAAATTCCGTAACTTGAGCTTAACTACAACTTCCAAAATAGGATTGCATTTTGATTTGAAAAGTTCAGGAGACAGAATTTTCCTTTAGAGTTTGTTCTAGTGGATAGTCAACCTCACTATTAAAACCACTATTGGTTCTAGCTTACTCAGCATAAAGCTATTTTCAGAAAGCAGCATGCTTTCAGTGGCTACTTCTAAAAATTTGTCTCTGACATAATTTCTCTGACAAATAATACATGCAATCCAGAGACGAAACTGGAACAGAAATTGTTTCAGGGCAGACAACTATGTTGTGACTCTTTAAATAAGCAGATAAACTTAAAAACTTTCCAACCTGCCAACTCCTTCAGTTCAAGAGTCCCACTTCCCTTGGGGAGTATCAGTTCCTTTTACGGTCCACGCCATATGATATGCTCTGCCCAGGAAAGCTCCCATCTCTTAAAATATCCCATTAACTACAGAATTCTTCTCTATAATGATGCTACTATAAAGACATAAAAGTGAATTAGGCACCTAAATCCAACAGACATCAGTGAAAACTGGATGCCCCTGGTTCCATTTGCATCTTGTAACGCCTATTCTCTCAGGGCTTTAACACATAAGCTTCAGAGAATCTTGCTGCAGCTGTTGAAGACATCAGTATCTCCAGCTGTCCTTACAGGAAGCCGAGGTGGCAAGAGGAAACCGTGCTTTGATACAACAACCAAGGTCTTAGTGTAGAGTACCATCAAAGGTGGGTTTCAGCTATGCTGCTGGGCTTTGTAGGGCAGCAGCTGAAACACAGACATATGCTCTCTTCCACTCACGCTGAACAAGAACCTCCTGCAGAGGAGCAGAGTGGACAACTGGGGGCTGTAACATCGTAAAACAGCACCGCATGACATGCCAGGATAGACCAGTCATCATCAACAGCAAATGAGTATTAACCACAGGGAAACAAAAAGGGATTAAATTAAAGGCGGTGTTTTAATGATATGTTATTACTACTCCTTCCTATGAAGCTCTTTCAGACTGTAAATTCATCAGGGGAAGAATAATCTTGTTTAATGTTTATACTGCACTGAACACATACTGAGTGCTTAATAAAAACAATGATGCATGTAAGTATACAATAATTTAATATGTATTTCTTAGTGTAATAAGTGGTGGTATTCTTGCATTCTGCTGAAGACCGGAGGTGGTGATTTGTCTGACAAAATTATTTAAGAAAAACATGCTGAAGAGCCAAGAGCTTGGATGAAACCCAATTTTGGGAGAAAACCTCCTTGATAATAGAGCTAAAAACCAGAAAATTGTAATACTAAACCCAAATGACCTCTTTGGAGTTAACGACCTCTCGGCAAATCTGGTAGTCTAGATCTGATTGAAAAGGTCATGCCATTTATGGCGGGGGGAGGAGAAGGAGGGGGGCAGCACTTCTAAGGGGATGATTGTATGAAGACTATCACTTGATCCACATGTGAAGCTGAGCCAAGGACTTCCCAAGTTTCTCCCACTCGTATTAGAGACAGCCCTCTCGCTCGGACTGGCTAACAGACCTTTTTAAGATTAGGAACACTGGATGGAGAAACCACACCAATGTGGGGAAGGACAAACCATGCTGAAAACCAATCTACTCTACTCTCTTGCATGACCAAATGGTGCTTTGCCAAGCACACGGGATGCTGAATGCTCCTCCTGGTCAATGACTCGGGATGCCAGGAAGCACGCCTGGGCACAACCATGGGCGAAAAGCAGGAAAGCGGGCCAGGAAGTGCTGTGCTTATCCATATACTTCTCCTCAACAGCCATAATGGCAGGATACACCTGAATGCATTAACACTAACTTTTTTGCGGCTTCAGTCACAAAAATTTTAAGAGTTGCTAAGTATTTTTAATTTTTTTTTTACATTAAATTATCCTTTGTGGAGGCGTGGTTTCAAACCTTTGTGGCCGACCCCTTGCAGCCCAGGCTATGCTCTTGACTGGATGACACCCACCAGTCCCACCGCACGCCTAACGCAAGAGTAAGCAGCAAATGCCACAGAATATTCACTTTCTCGTAACAGTCAACAGTCACCAAAAATAAAAAGAAACTTGCCCTCGATACCTTTTAGCATTTGTGCTTTCAAATCTTCCCCGCGGGTCAGCACGGACTCTCAGCTCCTGCAGAAAATCCCGCTGCAGCCCTAATCGCATATGGCATCTTTATTTTCATTCATAAACTTTGTGTGATTTATGTACGAGGAAGGCAACCGGAAACTTCAAGGCAATTTATGCAGACCATATCCTGAAAAATTAATCATTTACTTAGCTCCCATAAAGCCACAACGTTTACAAGGTTGGTTTCCCTCAAATGCCGAAACACTATTTATCTCTGTGGTATTACGGGCACTCATTCTCACTGATGTCTGAGAATTTTAATAAAGTTCAAAACGGGGTTATCTAGGCAGGTTTTGTCCTAGCCAGTTGAATAAATTTATTTTCTCTAATTACGTCTAGCCGAGGGGAAAGCCCAACTTAAACCAGTATCAGTCAGGAAGCAGGACCCGCCTCCAGGGCTCAGTACTTCAACGCCTACTTGCCGAAAAATAAAAATATAAGAAAGTGTCGGGGGGGGGGGCGGGGAGAGCGGCTAAAAATGGCTTTACACGAGGGACGGGTGAAGCCCCGACCGGCCCCGGGCCCTGCGCTCCCTGTCCCGCCCTTTCCCTCTCCTCCCCGCCATGCCTCGCCACGCCGGGGGCGCTGAGGGACGGTTCCAGCGGATCCCTCGCCTCAGGCAGGCCGGGCCTGGCCTCGCCTCCCCCCGCCCCGCTCCCGCACGTACCGAGGCTCCCGGCGCCGCGGCCTAGGCGGGGCTCCAGCGGGCCGGCCACCTCCCCGCTTCCCTGCGGCGGGCGGAAGGGGCGGGCGGCGACGCCATGACGGGGCTGGGGGGGACGGACGACACACGACCGTCCCCTGAGCGCGGAATGGGGGTTGGGGTCCGTGCCCTGGAGTAAATCGGCGGCAGGAGTCTCCATAGCGGGGAGATCCCATCCCTATTGTGAAAAAGAACAACACGGGCGCCCTGGGAAAGCCCCGGCAAGGCCTGCCCGTTCCTTGGCAGCGCCACTTGGCTGTGGTGAGGAGGGCAGTGGGTGACGGAGCAGCAGCCTGTGGAGAGCAGTGGCCTCCGAGGGCACGGCTCCCTCACGGCCGTCCTTGCAAAACAAGGGCAGAGAACAGCTTCGGGCCAGCTAAGGATTTTGTTTGTGTAGTGGATAGTAGAAGATTGGGTTTTGCCTCACCTGTAGGAGAGGTACACGTTGGTGCTCGGTGGGTGTTTTAAAATGCCCCTTTGCACCAGGCAGTCAAGAGGTAACCATTTTTTCCACAATCCAAGTGGAAACAATGCTTTGCAGTGGGTTGAGAGACAGCAGAATAGAAATAAAAGCAAGCCATGGTTATTATTCTACTTAGAAAGATTTATCAAGATTAATCTTTCTTTGTAGCAGCCCCCGAATGAGGCATCTTTTAGCAGTGAAGGTTCAGCTTATAGACCTTTTAGCCTGAGATTTGCTTTCATTTAAAAGGATTAAGATTGTAAACTGGATACTTAAGAATTTTCATTCAAATTCAGGTATTCCTCCAGCACTTATGTGAAAGTACCCTAATGAAGATATTTATCCCATCTTTTTCCTACTAGATGATATCCTGCATTTTAGGAATGCTCGTGCTAAACAGGCCTGGCTAGGCACAGCCAGCTTCCTTCCCTGTTGTGAGCAGAGGCTGTTAATGACAACCTTGGTTTTAACTTCCAGTAAACAAGTTGATAATTGCTAAGAAAACACACTCCTTTGGGAGAGGGCACGATTCTACCCATAGGTTATGGTTTTATGCAATGTGGCAAGACGGGTGAATGGTTTGCTGCCACCCAAAGGGAAAAGTCAGAGGAAAGATCCCACCTCTCTGTCTCCCTCTGAACCACTTTTTGCCAGATCTGGCACCCATCAGACCCTGTTGTGCATTGTTTTTTACTCACTGTCAGCAGAAAACATAGTTACCAGGGGAAAAAAGGGATCATTTTCTACCAAGTTAGCAAGCTGAGTGGGATCATTGAAAAGGTGCTGTAACAAGGTGGGAGGCAGCCAGAAAAAAAAGTAGAGGAGAGCTTCACCTCCCCCTTTATATCATCAGAGAGCTGTTATAGCCATGGGTCTGCAGCCTCAGCATGTAGCTTCATCATCTCCCAAAACTTAAAATTTGCAAGTTGGCATTGATAGTCATACTTCATGCAGACATACAAAAAAAAAATGCATGCAGGTGATGATGGACAACTGGAAACCAGACTCCTCCCTAACCAAAACACACAGTGTCATGATGGATTTTGAAAGCCTGAGAGTCACTAAGACTTACTTAACCTACTGTTGAATACGGAGGGAAGGTTGGATGGGTTTGTACAGCCTGACTTTCTGAAAGGTGCTTCTGGCTTCTTTACCAGCTGGAGGTGTCTAGTCTTACGCAAAAACTCAAGAGGCTGGCACAGCATTGCATTCGCTGGTTTCTCTTAATGAAAGAGAAATGGTTTCTCTTAAGAGCTTTATAATAAATATGCTTGTGAAAAGTAGAGACCCCAACTTTACTAATCGCCATGTTGATATGATTCTGGTTTCAAGAAGCAGCTGTTACAGCAAGGAAGGTGAAAGAAGACTGAAGTGCACGCCAATTCTGTTGCATAAGCACATCGTTATAGTCAGGGATCAAGGGACATAGACCACTTTTAAATTAGCCTGCTAGGTGGTGCTACAGGACATGCTCTAAGTTACTTATTCGGAGGTATATTACGGTTCTGTCTGATGTTTTACTAGAAGACATATGGGTGCTTACCATCACCTGCCTCTCTTACAATTTTATATATGAAGTCTTGTTGCTATGTTAGCAAAAAGGTTGATTTTTAAGTACTGAACTGAAAGTCATTGCCTTCTCTTAATGATTTGTGTGCTTCACAGTCTATTTTGGTTATGTGATCTCCAAAGTAAATGTGGTCAGTGAATGTCCAGCAGTCTGAGATATATACATTTCTTCCCTCATCCTCTTCTTCCTCTATGGAGTCCAATTATCTGCTGTTTTATGCAAGTTTTGGGGTAGTCCAGCCTCCAAACATAAGCTTTAACGTAATGGAGGGTAGCACAAAGAGCCTTGCAATTCTGGCCCAAGTGTATGCAATGTCACGTGTCCCAAACACTTCTTCATGTAGTTCAGTTCTTGCAGGTGTCAGATGAAAGAGACACTGCAGGATTCTGGGACTAAGAAAACGTACTGTGTGAGTCTATGAGCATAGAGTAACATTAGTAGCAGGAAGAGAGAGATTATAAAGTCTGCAGGACAAGGATCATCTGCTAATTATCTACGGAAACAATCATGAAAAACAAGGGACTGCGTAGTGTAGACATTATGAGTTTCTTCAAGAGTGTTTGTCTAATTAAAAACATGAGGATAGAGAAGAAGTCTGATGAATTGCAGAGGAAATGTTAGAGCAAAAAAGATGCTGAAGTGAGATGTGTTGGCAGATGTGGGGAAGATCTTCTTGTGAAGGAAGGGCATGACAGGTCAGCCTGCTTTTTCGTGCAGCTGCCTGGACCGCTTTTCAATGTTGCTGAGTGCGGTGCTTCAGTAATGAGTGGTGAGTGTGTGGAGGATCACTGCAAAGCTCTTAAGCAAAATGTACACCTAGAAAGTACCTGTATTAAGGTGGCTTACAATGACCTGTGCTGGAAGTACTTCCAACTCAGCAGGAGGCAGCAGACAATGGACTGAAAACTGATGTATTAAGCGACCATTAAGGTTCTTGACAGGTGTCAAAAGGCCAAGCCTGTTCATACTTAAATCATCATCTTACTGCACTGAAGGGGAAGAAAACCTTGTGGCAAAATGGCTTTCCAGCCTGTCACGCTGAGCAAGTTGCACATATCCATATTGCAGCTAATAGCAAAGTGACAGTGGGATTGAAGCATACACAGCGTTGAGCAAAAGCATAAAGGTGCAGCTGTTGAGATCTCAACAATTCCACTTGCTGAAAAGGGAAGATACTGGCCAATATTGATAAGATTTCCTTGCATGTCCCATTCCCACTGCTCCTCTTATAGTTCCATCCCAGATGGAACATTCATGTTGTCCATATGGGATACAACTGCAATTTTTGCCTGTACTCTAGGGCACTCTAGGTTTTGCTATGGGCTCTCTAGATAGCACAGGTTATAATCCACATTTTCCTTCGCATTAAGGTTTGTCTGGAATGCCAAAAGCTCTGCCAGTCTTATGCTGATAGTCAAAGCCATGTGTAAAAAGTACTAGGATAAGAAATTGCCTGTCTCCTTGTTAAGCCTTTTCTGTAGAAAAAGATGATCTATTCCCAACTATTTGTCTTATTCCTGGGACATACATATGTTCTTAAATACATACCTTGTGCAGCCCTCTCAAGAGGGGCGATATATAGACAAGTATAATAAAGGATGAGCATTCAGAAGCACAGCTGTGGGAACAGAACAGGGAATTCTATTTCTGGTCTCAAATCAGACCTTCAAACCCCAGTATTCAAGGAGAAGTGAAAAGATGGCTAGTTGTTTTATTGGGATTGGCAGGTATATAGATCAGAGCAATCAAAGTAAAACAAAGTCTTTTTCTTCCCAATGTACCACAGCTCAGAATTTGTCAGGGATCAAAAGCCAGTATTTTAGAAGGCAGCAAAGAGGCTGTGAGGCATTTGGCTGGCTACATGACTTTGTGGGACTGACTTCTGTTTCCACTCAAACACCCTTGGCATTACATTTTGAAGTATTCCTCTGCTGGTCCAGATCTGCCTAAAACTCAGGCAGGCTCTTTGTGGTGGCAAATGTGGGAAAGGGAAAACATGCAGGTGATCGCGTTTTTATTGCTTTACTACCGCATTTTCAGATCCTGGGACTAATTGTCCAAGCTCCCTCATCTCTAGCTGTGTGTACCAAAAGTTGGTGATAAAGAGTGAGCATCCTGTGCAGTAAAAGAGAAAATCCTTCTCTCAAAAAGGCCTCCTTAAGTTTAATCGTCAAAAAAAATCTTTGATCTGAATATACTTTGTAATCTCTGCTGAGGGTAGCAGACACGTGTCCAGGTTAACATGGATGCTGGTGGAAAATCTGGATACCGTCAGCAGAGAGCTGAGAAGCAAAACCACTTACAGATTCTGGGCAAATCAATTCATGCTGAACTCTGTGGTCCTGCACGTAGTCTACTGCTATTTAAAACTGCTTTGGGTCTGTCCACATGATGCAGACAGACCCTATACCATATTGCATTTAAATTGCCTTGGGGTCTAGTTGTATTACAGACATCATTGTGATGCCGTTTGGTGAAATCAGAACAAAACTCACAAACTTCATTGTCTAGCCTGGGATTCCTTGCCAGTGCATACGGGCCAAACTGGTAACCAGGACACTTGTGCATTGTCAATAACTAATATAGTCTTTCTTTTCAAGCACTCTGGTCCTGCAATTAGCTAGCTGTAGTGAAAGGAAGGTAACTATAGTGAATTAAGTTGTCACATGTCTTCATAATACAGCTAATTAGTGCCATTTCCCTTCAGAATAGGAAGCAGCATGTCTTGGGGGGGGGAGGATGCCAATTTGTAGAGGCAATACTATAATATTTAACAGATTTAATCATACTGTCTAACCTTGGTAATATTTACAGTACTGCAAAGGTAATGATATTTGACAGCAAGCAGAAACTAGGGCTGTTTCACTGAGTCAGCCAGCCTACGTGGTCACTGAGCACTGCTCCGTGGTGAGGGTACTTTGCAAACACTGTGACCTTCCAAGACTCGCCACAGATAAGGATGTATTTTCTTATCTCATTAGCAGCTGTGGAAGGTACAAACAGAACATGGGCTATTCTGGCAGGAGAGGGTCAGGACGCAGAGACTCTGTGGACCAGGTCTTTGGATTCTGTTTTGTGTTGTGGAACAAAACTTTAAAATGTTTATAATCCTGGTCCAGAGGTAGACTTGGTCCTGGCTCCTGCTGGCAAGACAGGGAGGCAGAGCACAATTTTATTCAGAGGATTTCTCTGTGGTGGAAATACCATCAAGAAGATTGTTATTAAATATTCCATTTTATGCCTAGCTAGAATGATTCATGGGAAGAAACATACCTGGAACAAGACAACGTACAGGTCCTAGGAATAAGTGTATCAATAAATCAGAAAGATTGGCTGTAACACATACAGTGTTCTCTCATAAGCAGTATCTGACAGTGTTGATACGGATGCAGGTCCCAAAGAATTGCAAATATATGCTTTGCTTAAGAGAAACAGAATGGTGGTATGGTTCAATACTGGAGATGAAGTGCAATTAATTTCTTTCACTTGTTCTCAACAGGGCATGACTTTGTACACCAGACCTAGTACATGTCTGCTTTGGAGGTTATCAACCTGCAAAACACAGAGACAGTATCTAAAAATCAGGTGGGCATCTTTTTATCTTTTTGAATTGCTGAACTTTTCATGTCCTCAGACCGATTTCTCAATAATCTTGACTGATCACAGCAAAAACTCCAAGAAGGCTGTTATCTGCTAAGGCTACATTTCAGAAACAAACCATGGTTATTGAACATAGAATTTGTTGGCACCTACAGAGTCATTGAGAAACTAAAGCATGTGATTCATGTCTTCAGAGCCTCAGTAAAGCATATGCACAAGTCTGGGGTCCTTTTATGTACGGATGTGCAAGGATATTTCTCCTGCCTCTAGTAATTTTAACTCTTAAGGATCAGATTATCCCAGGAGAGGCTGGGCAAAGGAAGTCAAATCAGCGATCCCATAATATTTTCAATGAAAATCCTCTATTTCATGCATTTGAAGCCTATGAAAACAGTACATACTCCTGGCACAAGCACAGACCACAGCTTCCACCCTGACACAAGTCAGCTGAGAAGACACCCCCATTCTAGGGGAGAGTTATCAATAGGAATAAGTGGATTAAATGAAGAGGAAATGCAAGTTTAATATTAAAGTGAGATCTATTTGGAACATATTGAATGAATACAGACCCAATCGGTTTAAGACGTAACTTATTTAGTGTTATAACCAAAGCCCAGATCCATGTCTGTACTGTCTAGGGAAGGAAGGCTCATGCTCATAATAGAAGGGAAAGTTACATTCTGTTAATGCAGAAATCATTTTCTATCACCACTGGAAACAGAGCAGTTTCTTTATGTTTTCCTAATGAGTGTGAGTTTGCAAAGTGATTTGCTGGAGACTCCCAGTCCCAACCTGTGGAGTTTCTAATTTAAAAAGAAATTCTATCGAGCTACTTTTTTTTTTTATTCCACTCTCAAAGTGGCATCTAATTTTTTTCTCAGTTAGAAAATAGTTAATAAAGTTAATAAGTTAATAGTTAATAAACTTAAAAAAAGGTCATCATGAGAAGATGGGATCACGTATAGCTGTAGCCCACAGAATTTTTTCTTGGACAGCATGTTTAACTGGAGACAAATAACAGCTTCTGTGCGGGAGCTGATCAAGCCTTATGAGGAGCGTGTGAAGCAGGGAGCAGCCACAGTAAGCCAGAGCTGTTTTCTATAAACCAATTGCTCCGCTGAACCAGGTGAAATATGCCTGCTTTGACACTGTGGTATGTGTCTGTGTGTAGGAGGCAAGTGGTCTGATCCCACACTCTCTTCTTGGGGAAAAGCAGAAGACTTTTGGCCACTGAACAGTCTGTGTTTCTATTGCAGCAGTCACTTAAAGATCTTACAGTACTTTAAGAAACATTATTGAGCTGTTGTTCAGACTGCACAGATCTCCGAGACTAGGCATCTTGCAGCTTTAAATGTGACTGGATCAACTTGTGTGTGCTGCATCCTTGCAAATGAATTAAGTTTTGAAGAGGTCCCCTCTCAGCTAGAAGTCTAAAGGCATCAGTACCATCCAGAGAGGCTCATTCCTGGTTAAGTAAATAAGTTTGATCAGGAACGGACAGGTTTGTTTACGTAGGTTACTAGCATCTCTTTATTTAAGTACTAGCTTTCCATGTCAATAGCTTTTTCAGGATAGTTGCTGAAATGAAGTCTGGATACCACAATATCTAGTGTTGCTCCAATTATGTTGCTGGTGATGTCTGATGAAGTTTACACTATATATGATTTGCTATAGCTAGCTTGAAGGGTAAGCATTCTATCTGCAAAGGTAAGCTCTAAAGAAAGATTCTGTGGATACCTTTCAAAGTTAGCATTGAAGACCTACACAGCTGATGCAGCATCCAAAGATCCAGTTGCCACCTACAGTCACTCCAGAACAAATTTATACATCATCCTCTAAGAGCTGCCTAAAACTGCAATCGTATCCCAGGTCTGAATACTAAAAAGTGAAATACCACAGGTTCAGTATCATTGAAAGTGATAAAGCATGGTCATAGTATAAACAGTAACACTTCTGCATTCTTTCATATCCACTGAATAACTCTAGATGAGGAGAAACTTCTGTGAAATCCCCAAGACAAACTTTAAGCCAACCAGCATCCTGCAAAGGGGAACGTATGTTGGTTTACAGAAAACAGGTTTTTCTCCAAAGAGGCTCTTGTTTGTATCATTGTCTTCTCAAGAGGGTGTTACATCCTCTTCAAGTCTCCTCATGAGGTATTAATCGAATCCAAGACAGAAACTGTTGTTTTCCCCCAACTAAAGGTATTCTCCAAGTTAAAAATAAAAACAAGGGGCTGAGAAGGTCTGTGGACTCTGGTAAGGATAGCATGCTACGTGCAGATGAATAAGCGTGAAATACTGTGACAAAGAATATGCAAGGTAGGAACCTTGCAATTGTTAGACCATGCCTGAAAAAGCCTATTATCACATTAGTTTGCATTTGTATATCACAAATCACAAGGGAAGACACGGGGATAACACTTCAGAAGACTGCGAAGCTGATAATCCACCTTCTGAAACAGAAATTGTTAAATGCCAAGAATGGTTTGCACTCATCAGAAGTAGTCTTCCTACTAATCTGGAGTTGATAACAGTGACTGATCTCACGTGTTACATCTGGAGAATCACATGGGAGCCAACAAAGCAGAGAGTCAATCAAGAAGCCAGAAGCTGCATTTGGAGGAGCAGTCCACGTTATCCATAAAGACAAAGGGAAACTTATCATATATTATGGTAACTACTTGTTGGTTAGCTTGCCATAGATAATTTAGTGCTAAAAACAAAGTTGAGAGCAGCCATTTCAAGTGCAGTAGATATCCAAGTGGTTTTCAGAGAGCAGCTTCACAGATGAGCGACGACATCTAAGAACCAGGTGAGAGTGAGTCATGGTGTCCTCAGCTCAAAAACAGAATAAAATTTTAATAAATCTATTTCTGTCGTATTTCTTCATACAAAATAACAGGAGAATGATTTAAGCTTAGGAGAACTTACAGAACAGCACTGTAACCAGCAAGAGTTGATGTTAGTTTACAGATCACTTTGATATTCTGATTTGCGGCACACAGACATCAATATTTTATCGACTGAAGAATAACAGGACAGGAAGACTGTTACTAAGTACACTTGCAAAACTTTCAGTTACTTATTTTTGCTTTGTGCAAAGGAGCAACTAGAATGAACAGTTTATATGGGAACATGCATACAGACAGAAACTATAACTCAGGGAAAAGAAAAAAAAAATAATTTAAAAAAAAAAATCAACAAACTTGTTTGTGCACCAGGGCTGTCCACAGTAACATAATAGGTCAGTAGCAGTGACAAAAGCTTCATTTGCACAAAACCCAGCAAACCAGGAAAAAAACTAAACTTACAATTTCTTCTCTGCGTTCTCCCTTTCTTCCAAAACAGCCATTTGATTTACCAGCGAGTTCTCTCTCTGCCTTAAATCTCCCCCAAATTAATTGATTCCTCTCATGAACCAGGCCACCTGAGCCTTTTTTCCTTCTAACCTGCATATTTGATAAACTTTGAGCACCAGTTCTAAGGATGTAATCAGTGGCTAGTTAGTCATTTTACAGAAAAATCAAGACCTCAATTGTATGTTTACTATTGTTCGTGTAGAGGAAAGAATCTAATAAAAACTCTGAACCTAAAAAACCCTGTTTGGTTACTAACAAGCACAAGGATAGTGTGGTCCTGGCCTGTTTCCTACCCAAAAATCCCCAGTGCCTGAAAGGTTCAACCTGATCCTTTCATCTTTTCTTTGCCTCTACTATTAACTGCTGTATTTCTTGCTTTATTCTGTAAAGCTGTCTATGGTACAAAATGCAGGCAATGTGCAATCTGAAATAAAGCTGCATATTGCACAGAGGATGCCAAAATTAATAGCTTTGAATTTTAATGAGGAGATGCTTGATTTCTGTTCCACTGGGATTGCAGGGAGTAAGTTAATACTTGTGAAAACAGGGGAAAAAATAAATAGAGCAACCAACATGGAGTTCATCCATTTAAATGGCTGTAACAAAACCTGGCTGCAGTGGACCAAAAAAAAGCTTTCAGTTTTTCAGAGACTACATGCCTCAGCTCTAACAACCTGCATTCCCAAGTTATTGTAGGTCCAGGCAAGAAATGTCAGAAGGGGTTTGTTAGGGGAAAGTTTGTTGCTTTCAGGTCATTTTAGAATCAATCTGTCTGGGCAGATCGTGCCAGACCGACACCACCAGCTGAGCATTCATGCCACTGTCTTCACCCTGCCCAAGTACCTTAGGAGTGACCTAGAGAGACTCTTTCTGCGGCTTGAAAGTCTGTGCTGAGCCCCTGCTGTCCACAAATACTGTTTACCATCTAGTTGCAAGACTTGTTTTGATTACATGTGCTCGCAGTCAGGCTGTGACTAAATGGCTATTGGCAAAGGTATTGAACTAAAGCCTAAAAGAAATGGAAACTTTTGTTTGAACTCCAGTGGGCTTTGGATCAAGCATAAAAAGAATAAAAGCTCTAAAGCAAATAAGGCAAAACTTCAAGTTTCCCACCCTGTCTAGTCTCTTGTAATCAGAGGTGACGATCAGGATTGTTCAGCTGCTAGATGCTATTACATGCTATCTCAAACCAAGGTAATTAAAAGACATCTTTTGAAAAGCAGCAGAGAAAAATAAGTGCATTTGTGTTGACATAATGAGTTCTGGATAAACAACACATAGACCAGTTTAAATTCAAAATCTTTCCCAGGAGGTCACTAGGATTGCACATGCACCCAGTTATGTAAACTGGGTTTTACTCTCCTTCTTTAAGCAGAAGAGTGATCTGCTTAGACTTGTCCAGGTAAAGAGACTTTTTTCCTTTTGGAAAACAGACTGACCCCAGTTCTTCCTCATGCTGATCTTGAATTAATACTAGTTTAAAGTAGCTAGGGACTTTACGCAACAGCCAGACATGGTCAGAGCCCTGAACACCTCTTAGCCAATGATAGACACGAGGCTCCAAACGGTAGGTGGGCCAAGTAAGATCACCATGGTGGGGGAGCATGAAAAGAAATGCGATTACCTGGTTATTGTTGCATTGTTATGGACAAGAGTGGTTTCAAAATTCATCCTGAATTTCATCTCCGTATCCTCTGCTCGGCAAAGAACTTCTGTTCAGGGGGAAACACCTTACGATGATTTAAAAAGTTCTCCCACTTCAGTCACCCTTTAATGCACACATGCCATCTCGCTCTTTCAACCGACCTGTTGGCATTTTACCTGTCCCCTGCACAAGTGACCCCTTCCCCACAGCACCGGCTGCTGGGCTCTGTACCACACATGCCCATTTCCACCAGCTGTCAGCCAGCCCTCGCCACCAGCCCTCTGAAAACAGGCAGCAGCTGCAAGAGGTAGTTCTAACCCTCCACCTTTTGGAGGTTTCCATATGGCACTGTGAAAAGAGGCACCAGCAAACCAGATTTTCCTTGCCAGGTTTCCTGGTGTTTTATGATCCAGTCAACAGGAATGGGTATCTCTGTGTTTCCCAGTTAGCGATTAAGAGAAATGTGTCTGCTTGTGGCATGGCCGTTGACTAGCACATGTGATGAGAGTGCAGGGTGGAGCATCAGCATGAGATTAGCCCCATCAGTTCTTCAGGTCTGGTTTCATTTTGTCACCCCCAGTGACAGCATTTTACACACTTACGCAGTGAGGGATGTGATTAGTTGTAGTTAAGGAATTTGGAGCAGTCCATAGGGATTTCTACCTGATAATTATTCTTAGGAGAAAGGCTTCAGAGCATCCCCTGTGGGCAGGGAGGGAGAAAGGGCAGCTGGCAGAACTCTGTCCCTTGCCATTGTTCACCCACCAAAGCTGAATCTGAGCTGGTTCCCTGTGAAGGGCTGTGGGACAGACACTCTTGATTAATTTCCACTCGCCTTTTCCCAAGTGAGTTTCTGCTTCCAAGGATGATGAGGAAATCATTTGCCTCAGCAGCTTTGTCTGGGAAGTGCTGTCTTTCGCAACCTTTAATTTCTCCTTATTCAAATGAATTGCTTTTCATTTGAATTTAGCTTTAAATTTGGCTGTGCGACTGGTAAGAGCTTCTCTGCAAGCGCACAATAATGTATCAAACCACACCTCTTCCATCCTTTAGTGTCTGCACAATAGCAAGACCTGGAAAGCAGAAACACTGAACCATTTCAGTCCGGGAGTGTCACTTATTTCTCTAGGAGAAGCCTGCGGCGTCACACATATCATATAAGTGACCCCATTTTTGAAGGCACAGATCACACAACGTAGCTCATGTAATTTGCAGGCTCAATGCTTCATAACAGATACTTTCCTCCAGGGACTGTTGTGGGAAGATGTCAGGGTAGAGAGCTGTGTTTCGGGCCTTTGTTTTGTAAAGTTTTGTGCTAACCCAGAAAGTTTCCTCTCCTCCCTGAGCAGGAATGCCAGTTCACTGTAAATCTGTTCTTTACAGTCCTGTACCCCTCTGTACCTCTATTTGACAGGTGATGGAAAATGGTTTTGGAGTGGATTCTTCTGATTTCACACTGTACTCTGGGAGTCATTATCAGAGAGCTTATTCAAGCATTGGTAAAGTGCTGAAATAGAGTATGAACAGATCCTAAAAATGCCCTCTGGGTTTAAGAGAGCAAAACATCAACACATTCTATCTAAACACAATTATACAAATGATTGAAATTAACTGTATGGGTAATTAACAAGTCAAAAATTAAAAAAACTCCTCTCTATGCCATCCCGCTGCTCCGTGTTACAGTACCTTGCTTACACAGTAAGCCTGCACAGCTGAGAGCAGGTAACATTAACCACTTTAAAGGCCCTTTAGTAGGAGCAGAGCAAAACCCAGGTAGGAAGCCCCAGTTGTGTCTGTCTGAAGGTGCTGGACATTTTAAGGACGAATTCTGAAGCAGAGAGTGCCATGTCTTCTCACAGAGATCACCACACCACGCTTTTGTATGTACTCTGTATAACTGAACTTTCCTGGAAAGCCTCATCATTATTTGGAGAAGCTCCTGGGTATAGTAAATGGAGCAAGCTGTCACCCTGGGAGTTGCTCACGAAATACCAAGGTGCCTGCTGACTTGTAGTGTCCGTTGCCTCAGCTTCTCCAGTGCTCCTACCATCCAAGGGAATGACGGACACAAAAGTGTAGTTTTGAGAGTGCACACTGTGCACTTCCACTCTGATTGACCCCATCCACCAAGCTTCTTGGTCCTAAAAAATTCACACTGCTATAACCTGAGTAGTGGACACAGGGTGATGTGCTCTGCCTCTGGTAGGTAGGACCAGGACAACTCCACTGTCTTCTTGGCCTTCAGTCTGGATCCTTCTGGGCTTCTTTTAATATCTTTTGGGTGTTACTTGGTAAATAACTGAACTGGACCTAGCTCTTGTGCAGAAATTTGGGAAACTGTATGAACGCTTCTGGCATGACTCCCTCTAATTTAAAATTCCACAGCCTTATCAAGAGTCCAAATTAGGTACCAATAAATAATTCTTTAACAGAGAAGGGGTCTGCAATTCTGATAAAATAGCTAGCAAAAAGTGCAAAGAGAGATCAAAGTGACCTCCCTTCTGTTTTTCCTTGTAGCTTAGAGAACAACGCATCTCATCCCACTTACTGCTGAGAACCTCCCTCATGGATTGCCTGCTTGGTCACACCACGTCCCACATGCACAAAAACCCAACTCCCACCCCTGACAGAGGAGGAGAAACACACCCAGCATTTCTTTACCAGCCTGTCTCCAATCCCAAGTTAATCCTGCCTGGACATCCCGCCGACTAATCAGGTTTACTGACTCAGCTTTAACAAAACCTCGAGTAGAGTAGAGAAGGAGATGAGTATCCACTTCATTAATCCTCTGCCTGATCTCCTAGTGCACGGTTCCTTATAAGCGAGAAGGGTCAGGCACACTTTGAAGACATTAAGCTACAAGCCATTTGCAAACAAGTTTTCTCTCTTCCTCCAAACAGACAAGTGCTCAGCACCGCTCAGCATCCAAATTCAGGATAATTATAGTGACCTCCCAGCTGTCACTGACAGAAGTGCGGGAAGGCGGATTATGCACATGAAGTTCTCTACAGCTAAAGCCACCATATGTACAGGTTTCACTGGACACATTTCACAAAGCCAACTTTCTTCAGGCTGAAAAAAAGACTTTGGCCATTTGTCCTGAACATGTGTGTGTCTGGAACCCCTCCCAGGCTGGCTGACGCTTGGACTGGAGCCATGAAGCATCCTCAGGTCCTCTGTATGGTAGCTTCAGATATGCCTGAATCACCGTGTTTGTGCCACCCATCTGCTGGGGCACAGCCTTGAAAATCCAGAAAGAGAGGGGGGCTCAAACTTAGCACTGTCAGCCTTCATCAGGAGAGGGAACTGAGAACTCTCTCCTGCCTGCAGCTCCCATGGGCAGCTCCCAGCATGGGCAGGAGGGGTTTGGGGCAGGAGGTAAGAGCCTGAGCTCTTTGGCAGGAGGCTGCTTCTCCAGACAGGAGGTGATGTCCTGCATCACTGCTGCGAAGTGTGCTTGTGGCGAGGTGTGGGGAGGCAGCTCTGCCTGCACAGCCTCCCTGGGCCACTGCCTCTGTGGAGAGCGCCCCATGCTAGGGCCTGGCAACCACAAAGATCTCAGGAACCACAGGTTATTACAGCATTAGCTAAGTCTTGCTTAGAAAATGCTTTCTGCATTTTCTTGGAGCTCAGCTACAGATTCAAGAAGGTTTTTGACTGTAACTCTTGGGATTTAAAAGGCAAACTGAATTCTTCCAGTTCCAGAGATTCACAGGAGATGTCCTACAGACATGTTATTGTAAAATGAGATCACCTCCCCTCATCACTTCGCCATTGAAAGATTCAGGTTGGTGAGCCTCAACCAGTTTAATTCACCAGGAACTTCTTGAATGCTGAGTCTAGAGAAATGTTTGTTTAAACTTCAAAAAAAAAAAAAAGAACGTACCCTATGCCAAGGAAACTGAGAAGAAAATAAACAATTAGAACATGCAGGGCTTGACTTTTTCCCTCCAGTGAAACAGCACAGACATTTTAATAATTAAGCAGTTTCATAATGTTTGTAGAGGGAAATGAAAGTTCATTGCTTCTGCTGTATCTATAAAGGCACAGGGCAAAGCATGAGGGCTTGCAGAGTAGAAGACTTAGGGAAGGGAAGGAAGAAAAGTGATGATGCTATAGGGGTAAAAGAGCAGATCTCTAACTCCCTAGGTAATATTTACAGTACTGCAGTGGGAGCTCAGTTAAGGAAGGAATGAGTCAGAGTTTGGGACCTCGTTTGGTAAACTGATATTTTTGCACGTGACAAACTTGGGTGAGTGTGTGTTGGAGTGTGGTTTAAGAGAGACCCTTCAAGCCTGACCCAAGAAATGCTGGGTTGGGCAATTCTGACTCATATTTTAGGATCACTCATGCTCTAATTTGAACCAATGGGAATTTTTTTACTGATGTGAATGGGAACAAGATTAAGCCTTTGCTCCATTGAGATTCCTTTGCAGAATGTGGGACTAGGGTAAAGTTAGCTGATGCTTATTAGAAGTATCAAAATGTGGCCTCCAAAAGCAAGCGGTCACGTCTTCCCCCTCCCTCAGAAAAAGTATGTGAATTGGGAGCAACACACTTATTTAGTTTCTTTAGACAGATGACACTTGAATTAAACTCCTTCAAAGTTAGGAGGATTATTCTGCCTTTGTGTCTGTGCAAGAGAAAGGCAAAGTTGATTCAAGACATACAGAGCTAAGAGATTTAAACTCTGCCAGTTCCTACAAAGTGTTGAAATTGATACAATAAGTCTGGAATTGATTTTTCCTTGGATGCTGCAGACAGATCTCACAGATGTGTTGGTGCCTGCTCTGTAAATGAAGGAGTGACTGTAAGATTACAGATAGCTGGTTTGTACTTGCAGCATTTGGGAACAAAGAGGGGAAAAGAAATCCAAAGCACGAGCAGCAGATAATACGAAAAGCAAGGAAAACACAGAGCACTGACAGCTATAAAGCAAATTCAAGAGCCTGGTCCTACCCCTTAGTGGGAGTACCACACTGCTCAACATCAAATGGACTGAAATAAGACAGGGCATGGGTGGGGAAGGGGAAGGAATTAAAATCAGCGAGATCCCAAAAAAGACTGGTAATGGAGGAAAGTTAAAATTTATCTAGCTTTGTTTTTCTTATATAATTTCAAGGGTTTTTTTTCATATAATGTGATAGAGAAGCTATTGCCAAAATAAATATTTTGTTTTCAACAAAAGTGATGTCAGATCCCAACAAATACCTGTTGGATACAGAACTGTTTTGTATATTGCGTTGTTCCCCCACTGACTTTCTCGTATTGCTACGAGGGATTTGCCTGTCTGAGCGCATTGACCAGGATAGCCCCTGCGGCAGGGTCAGGTGTGGTCATGCTGGTGGACAACTGCGTCTTGTGACTTAGTCCCACTTAACAACCCAGCTATGAACGGGCACGGTGGGAAGCATCGAGCTTAGTCCTCGTTAGATCCTCTCCTGTCCCTCTCAGCTGGATAAATCTGTGCTTGGCAGAGTAAGTTTCTGTGTGCACATTCTGGTCTGGAAATAAAGATACTTTACTATAGAGTAGGACGCATAGGAATAAACCTTAATTTAGTAGAAGCTGGCTCAGCCCCTCTTCCATCCAAAAAATACAAAACAACACGTCACATTTACTCTTTTTTTTTTTTTTGGCAATTATGTTTAAAGTCCAGAATTCACTGCATTCATTAGTATTTTATAGCATAGAGTAAGAGGTACTCTTACATGTTTGGCAAGAGTAGTTGAATTTGTGTGACAGGCTACCTCATGGTTTCCACAGCAGCAAATCCACTTCAAAAAAGTCTGAGGGCATAACCACAGAAAAAAATAAGTTAGCACACCTGAAAGGGGTGAAGCACCCATAGGTGGGGGCTTGAACTCAGACAAGCCTCTTACATTGGCTTGGCTGCTGGAGCAATCCCGATGTGGAACCATCCCCTTAGTAGCAGAAGAGCCTTGTCCCAGGGGCAGCCGTGAGCTTTCTGCTGTGAAACAGGATGAGGTGACAAAGCTGTAAGGAAACACAGATTTGCTTGCCTTGCAGCCTCGGTAAGTGAGATTCTGCTTTGATTGTACTGCCAGATGTCAAAGCAATGGTGAATTACCCACCCGAGCTAACTAATGCAGGGGGGAGGGAGGAAGTGTGAAGTGCTGACATGTATAAGCATCGTATAAAATGCACTTGCTCTGTAAAGAATAGGTCCCAAAAGGCCCATAGCATATGCGTGTACCTGCTTGGACGACGAGGTCTGTACAAGGACGCACATGCTACTTCTGGCACCGATACTTCACCTCGTAAGAGGGGACTTACAGTGAAAGAGTATTTGGACATTTCTGCTGTAAGCATAGAAATATATTTGGGATTGGAGGAAAGAGAGGTGGTAGATGAGGGTGGCTCACAATGTTCACTGTGTTTAGGCTCCTCACAGTTGTGGGGTGGGAAAGGGAGGAAGGGGCTGTTACTGCTGCTCTGAAGGGGGAGGAAAGTGGGGGAACAGAGACCCAGAGGAATGGACTACTTGCCCATGGTCCCATCAGCGACCTGTGGAAATAATAGAGATTATAGCCCACATTAGGAGGGTGCCTTCTCAACTAATAAATTAAGGGGGATGGGAAGAAAACCATGCATGGAGACGTCAAAGCTCAAACGATGAAACCACAGACCTGTTGTTCCCATGGGTTCGTGTACAGGCAGAGCTCCAGCGTGGGCTCTACCAGGTTTAGGAAGCATCACCTCCCTCCCACTCTTCCCTACACCCTGTGTGGCAGCCTGAGGTTCTTAATAGCATTTATCCTCTCCACTCATTTCATGAAATCTCTGAACACTCAATACATTTCAGGTCTCTGTTTCCCTTCCCCTGTCAACTGGTTTAAATTTGGGTGATGCACCTGAGAGCGACAGGATCGGGAGGAGAAGGATGTCGATGACAGACGGTGCTGTTGCATAAGCCTGTTTTCAAAAGGAAATGTGGCTAAAAGTTGAGCAGTCTGGTATTTTATGTTGTTAATTATCAGAAGACACCATCAAACCTCTACTGATGAGAAGCACGATAAAAACGTGTTGAAATAGACCATGGTTTTATCGGCACAAATATCAGCGTAACAAAGTAGCGAAGCTAAGATTGACTTTTGGTTGTTTAATTTGGCTATCAACATAGCTTTTACATAGGGGAGGGATCTTGGTTTTAGTTAATTATTAAGCAGGTTCCCTTGCTGCTTGATCACCTTTGCAGAGAGATTATTGCAAAGATATTGGAGAGAAATTTTGAAGCGTCATGACCATGCTATTTTTCATGCCCTAATTACCTGGCCAAAATGCTACTCTCCACTGAGTCAGTCTTTGCTGAGATTATTGGAAATGCTTTTGATTTACAGTGAGATACGAATTAGCCAGAATGTATCCTAAGGAGAGAGAGAGAATGCTATTTAATATCATTAAAAATGAGAAAGAGAAGCTAAAATAGCTTTTGTCTGTGGCATAATACTGTTCCCAAAGAATTGTGACATCTCTGTATGTCCCAGGGCTAGAGAGGCATGATGTTTTGATATTTACTCCCTTCAAAAAAAACCATCCCTGCTAACAACCTTTTTTTTTTTTCCTGGGCTGTAATAGCTCCATATCCACTTTGAATTGGTTGAGAGATACTGTGAAGCAAGTACTCAGTAAGGGACGTGGAGTCTTTAGAGCATCTCTTTCATCAGGGGTCTAGAGATGCTGGCAGTGCAGGGGTTAACCTGAGGAAAGCGCTGGGAAGATCTGCACTGGGGGAGCCTTGAGGACAGGGAGGGATTTACTGTGAGCTTTGGAATATGTTCAGTATAATTATGCTCTGGAAATGGAGAGAAATGAATAAATATACTGAAAAGCAAGAGCACGGAGGGGATGATGAGAGCAGCAGGAGTGTGGATGCGGTAAGGATGCTCACCACGATACGAACCCTAATTAAGAGTGGCAATACTATTACTTCTGCAGCAGGGTCCGGCGGCTCTGACAGATGCTCCCCGGACTCCCACCTACCTGCAGCGGGTCAGCTGCCGAGTGCTCGGCAGCCCCTGCGTGCGAGGGCCGGCATCACGTTCCCCTGTGGCCCTGCCCTGCCCTGCTAGCCCAGATCAGGACCATCACATGCAAGTCGCCAGCAGGCAGGATTGCAGCTGCGCTGGAGGATTTCAAAGCCCCAAAGCTGACCCTCCACCCCAGCGCACACACTTTGTCCCTCATGTAACACTTTGGGCACAGTCTGCAGCTGTGAGCAAAGCACCAACTGTTCTCATTGCATTACCAGGACGCAATGAACACCGTGCAATATGCTGAGCTGCCCCCATTTGCTTGCCCAAAAGTAGGAGGTAGTGAAGAACTGGGACCAGAACCACTTTCTCTGAAGAGTTTTCAACCTGGTGCCATAATTAAAAACAGTACTGATTCCAGCAAGAGCAGCTCTCTGGGTGTTTGACCTGAATGTGGGTGTTGCACACATGATTGCTCAGCTGGACTGCCCCGTATTCTCTATAAAAACGTCCCCCAGCAAAGGGTGAATTCCTAGAGGAATCCATGATGTAGTGTGTTGTTGTGCATGCAGGATGTTACAAGCAAACAGGCAAGCTGAGATGCCAGGGTATTGAACCAACAGTGTGAGAGAGAGCTGGGGAGCAAAGGAGGATGAGCACAGGGAGGAAGAGCTGGTTTGAGTAGTAATGGGAGTCCCAGTTTCTCGGTGAAGCCTCACAGTCTTCCTCTGCTCTGCCCTCCCTCCCTCCAGTGAATATGGGGTGATTTACCTGCAGTACGATGGAGGTGGGAAGGAGAGGGTTGGTGCACCAAGAAACCTGGTGGGAAACCTCTGTGGAGGCCTTTCCTGGTCAGTACATGTAGCCTGTGAAAGGGAATACACATATATCAGGGAGTGCAAATGTTACCTGTAGAGGGAAAGGGTTGGTGCTACCGGCCCCGACAATATATTTATTGCCCAGCCTCTATCGAAGGTTTGATCATACCACTTCAGGGGGACATCATAATCACCACAGCCCCCCTCAACCCCCGACTTCCATTTCGTGTGCAAGACTGGGGAAAGCGGGGAGACCCCAGGTTTGTTACAGGTCCCCTCCGCCCTGGAGCCTGCAGCTTTGCATCTTCCACCCAAAAGCTGTTGGCAGTGTGATGCTGTCCCAGGGCTGCTGGGGTGAGAGTCCCTGTGACACCGGAGGTGTCTACCAGCGTCACCGGCGTTCATGCCCATTTCCTGTGCCAGCTGCCAGAATGCACTGCCTCATTTCAACCGAAGGGCAAATGAAGAAATAAGAAATCTAAATGCCATGGCTGAAAGAGAAACAGTGATTCCCAGCAAGACTCGCAAGGCTTTTCTGCTTCGTATTTGCTTGGGTCCGCTCCCCTCATAAAATGGGCAACAGCTAAGCAATTGGGGAAGAGAAAGTAAACAGATTACACAAAAATTTGCATCGAGGACTCTGATTTGAGACCTCAGTGTCTATTTTAACTTAACTTTGTTTCATTTGCTTCCCCTGATTCCTTCAAGCATGTTGCCTTACTGAAGCAGCCGTAACAAGGGACTTGCAGTGGGTTGGGAGGCTCGTGTTTTTTCCCTCTTTTGGAAATATTTCAGAGCCGCCATCTGCCAGTTCCCACCAGCCCGGGGAGCTGCTCTGACAGCGGATTTACTCAGCATCTCCCTGCTCAGCACCGGGACTGCAAAAGGAGGGGACAAGGGAAGAGCTGTGCAGGGCTCGGGAGCAGAGCTGAAGGTTGCGACTGGTGTGAACGCTTGTGCTGAAGCAAAAAACCACACCAAATGGCTTCTCTTTCTCGTGCACGTGAAATTGCTTATTTGCTCCAGTCAGTAAAAATTAGAGATGTGGTTTATTGCTTTCTGTGAAGAAGGGGAGGATGGTGTGGCTGCGGCACAGCCACCTCTCCAGGTCTGGCGGGATGTCCAGGGCCAAGGAGAAGCAAAGCTGGATGGAGAGCCTCCCAAGGGAGCAGTGCGCTGTAGGGAAGGGGCTGCTGGTGGCTGACGCGGTGGTGAAATGACAAGAGATGAGACTCACAACTTAGTAATTTCGTGCATCTTAATTGTGCCAGAGCAATGGATAAATAGCATAACACAACAGAAGCCAGTACTGAAACCAACAAGCACCACAACACTCTGAGTTTCTGCCGTGTTTATAACGCACATGAGCAGAGACTCTGTTTTGCAGGAGGGATTGCCTCTGTTGCACAAGAAACGCCAGAAATCAAATACTATATCCATCCATCCAAGTATTTGTTCTAGAGGAGCTGTTAGTTATTCACTCAAGAAATGGAAAACTACCTTACATTTTCTCCGTACCCTGTAAAAAGTGCTTTTGAAAGGCTTGTAGCAATATGCTAATGGAATACACTACTCCCAAATATTTAGTTACCAATTATTTACCAGCTTACCAAACCGCACAACAGCTTTACCTAATACCAACAGTAGGCTGACCATCAAAAAAGCTCATAGTGTTCTATATTTCAAAGTTTCCCCTTGAAAGTTTTAGCTGAACTCCAATGATTAAACCAAACCTTTGTGCATTTTTCCCTCCTGCCTGGGAGGTGATACTCATTTCCCCCCTGTACTTCACATTCCCCAGGGCTGTCACCTTTTTACTGCTGCATGAACAAATCCAAGCTACACCTGATTTTTTAACATAGTCCTGCATCCAGATTAACAAAATTATCCTAAATTATCTGTGGCGCAAATAGCCAGCTGATTGCTGGTGCTTTGGATCTAGGGCTAGCATAGGTGGAGCCAGAGTGGATATTGCTGTACCCAGGTGCTATACATGCCACAGCTGAAGCACAGATAGCTTTATTTCCAATAAGAGCTGAGACTATGCATGCTTTTAAAGTGGCAATATGGCTGCATATGGTCAGAGACTCTAGGTAAATGCAATTTTTAAATCGCTTTCTTTTTAATGAAACTTTAATGCTGTAGAAGTCCATGGAGGAAAGAGAGAGAAAGATCTTAGCAGATACAAGGAAAGCTCACTTGTGTTTGATCTGTCTCTTGTACCCTTTGGAAGCAGATACATTTATTTACAGCACAATCTCAGCTCCACTGAAGTCAGTGGGAAGTCTGCCACCAACTTCACAGGCAGCAGGCGGGTGCCTCCGAGGGGCGATCGCTGCGCACACTCGCCTCCTCTGCTGCAGAAGGAGCCACTAATGTGTGCCCTTTGGCTGCTTGCTGTGCTAAACCCATTTATCTGAACCATGACAGCATAAGAAGCAGTTTTAGTGATTAACCCACTTTTGCTGCCATAAAACTAATAAAGCTGCTTCTTTTTATTTACTAGGGGAGGCTGTTTTAAGTTCCCAGATGCTCAGTTGTAGGGGGGAAGGCGAGCTTTGCGCGTTTAAAATGGGGTATTGTATTCATTTAAGGAACAGGAGGGGAAGGAAACACTGAACGATCCTTTCCCTGCCTGAAGATTGACAGGCTGGCAGCCTCCGAAACAGAAAAGTCTTTGTTTATTCTATCATCACGGCCACAGTGCCCACAGCTGTCAGGTCCGGCGCTCCCATACTGGCCAGCTCATAATATCAGGAAGAATCACTGTGCCCAAGGCATCAAGGACAAGCTGAACAGATCCACCAAAGCGAGGTGCAGGAGCCAAGCCAACAGGTCAGGTCACGTTTCAGGCAGCTGATAGCTGAAGGTTGGGAGGTCCTGGAAATCCAAGAGGGTGAAGACGCTCTACACATCTATGAGGCTATGGAATGCATCTTCAGGGAAAATAACAGTGCAAGAAAGCTATTAGATGTTACGGGGTGGGGGGGCTGCAAGGTACTGCTTCTCTTTGAAATGGATTAGCAGTGTTAAATGTGCACTTTGAAGATCAATAATAATCTGAAACTGTAATGTATCCCACCTCCATCCGGCCTTTCCTGGCTGGGGGTGATGAGCAGCAACTCCTGCCAGCAAACCGTGTGCGGGTGGATGGAGAGGTTGGCGGGTGAGAAAGTGCTAAACCATGGGCTTAACGTTTTCATGGAAAAGTCCTGAGAGGTGCCAGCTGGAGTTATCCCTGCTGCACTGGGAGAGCAGTGGTGGGCCGGGAGATGGGGACAAGGGGGACAAGCAGGGAACACTGTTCTTCAAGTTTGATAATGTGAGGCCCTCAAGGCACAGCATGTGCTAGCCTCTTGATTTCTAGCAAGAGCATTTCTCATTAACACCTACAGGGAGTAACAACCCCCTCAGGGCCACAGAGCCCACCTTCCCCCTGCTTTATAGTGCTGAAGAGCACAGGTGATGCCTGTCAGCTTTAGGTGGTGGCCACCGGAGGGGTTAAAGGCTGCCCAGCTTCCCTGGCCAGCTCTTTTCTCAGCTCCGGTCCAGGCAGACCTTGAGCCAGCTTCTAAACAAAAGAGCTTTGCCCACAGCTTCCCTCAGCCAACTTCAAACTGCAACTTAAACAAACAGTCCCCGGCCGTGACTCAGAGCAGTGCTGCTGCCGGGCACGCAACCAGGACCTGCCCTGCGCCAGCTGCCATTTCGGCTAGTTGCAAAGTCCCCCTTCTTGCTCCTGGTGTTTCCTGATCCACGAGACACATCTCCTTTAGCTCCTAGGAACCACAACAAGCACCTACTAGAAATAATAGCAAGTCTTTGCTCACCAAATAGCTACACCACTGCACTCGCTGCCCCTTTCAGCGTAGCGTTTGCACCCACCCTGCTGCTCTTACCCTCTATTCGAGCTGTGGGACTATGGGCAAAACTGGTCTATGAAATGCTGCTTTGAAAGCATTAAGGTTATTATTGAGATTGGGACCTTTCAGAGATGCTGCAGCAAGCAGGCGGAGGCTGGGTGTTACGCTGGGCAAAGGTTTGCATTGCAGGGGGCTGATGGGTGAGAGCTCTAGCAGAAAGGCAAGCCTCGGCCACAGTTGCTGGCCCTGAGCGAGCCGTTTGTGGTACTTGCTAATAAAAGAAAATGAGATAATCATCTAAGTGGAGCAATGGAACAGGTAATAGCCCTTCTAGATTTGAAACTCTGGAAATGCGGAAGACGACTGGTTTGGACCCTCTGGTGTTCTGCCCTTGTTAGCTCCAAGTGCCAGCAAAACTAATGAAGCCGGCAGTGAGAAAGCAGCTTTATTTGCAACCGTAACTGGTTCTGAATTGCTTGACAAATCTAATAGTTTTCAGCTGACTCAGGCAAAGGGGCTAGCTATGAGCTACACTATGGAAATGCTGACGTGAGATATGAGAGCGTGAAAAGGAGACAAACGTGTTATAAACCTTATAAAAAACCCACTATCATTTTTGCAAGGGTTTTCAGGTGCCACTTGGGTGCTCACAGCAAGGAGGAGGAGACTGAGGAGCACCGGTAGTACTCAGGAATTCCTTCCAGGAGCCATGGACAGGGTCACAGAAACAGTTTGCCTAAAAGCAGCTGGAACACTGCTAGCTTTTGGGCTTTGAACCCAGGTACAGAGGCTAATGATGCAATGGAAACAGCATTGCACCGCCACTGAAATAAGTCTTCCACGAGTAGCAAGCCCGTCGGGGATTTGTGGTCCATGCTCCCTGCACTGTCCCACTGCAATCCAGCTCCTTGTTGCTGTTCCCTGGGACATCCCAAAGAGCACACCCAGCTCCTCACCCCTCTCTGATTTCTTTCGTTTGGGCCCTTCACTCCCTCACGTGGCCTCTAAGCCCACTTCCCAGATGCCTCCCTGCCTTCCATCATCTTTTTTGCCTCTTGGCATGTCAAAAGCCAGCACCGGATATGGCTAATATGAAGCTATGCAGGGCTAACTGGCAGACAGTTGCCACCAAGCAGGAGTGATGGCCCTCACTTTTCCCTCAGTAGAGGCATTAAAAATTTTCTCTTCTCTCCAGCCATGGGTTTCTGTACTGAGCTTATGGAAACTTTTTCTCTCAGAGGCCTCCGTCTGTCTGCCTAATATGTTTATATGGACAAGATTACCACGGGCAGACAGAGAAACGGGCAGAGGGACTCTATTCATCTTAGAGAGCTATGTTAAAAAACTGGAACACTATGTTTATGTATTCCTGAAAAAAATGAAGAAATCTGTAATAAAAGAAACGGGGTTTTTTACTAGCGTCAAAAAAAAGATTTCTGGGGAGCTGACAGATAGCAAATAGCTTTATGTGCATCATCAGATGTCTGGCAGGTGCCCTTAGAGAAACAAAGTCCGTATTTCTACGTGCTCCGTACACCCTTTGGGAGACGCTTCTTCCTCAGACTGACATTTTGGTTACATTGATTCCTTGAGGCATTTTACAGGAAAACACAGCAACATATTTGATTGTTCAGGAGGTACTGAACTTTACATAGATGACATTTGGAAACACAGAGAGCTCACGCCTGGGAGCTCCCACTACTTTGAAAGAAGTAAAGCTGCAGGACTCAATTATATAGAAATATAAATTTGGTGTAACAAAAATACCAAAACAGGGAGAGAAGCTGGTGCTGCTGGGTTGTGCCACCCTTAGCTACAAAGTGTACTGGAAGCTCACAGTAAAGACACTAAAAATGAAGGACAGAGAAGATGTTTTGCTGTGAAAGCCTGTGTGGGGAGAGCCACCTTCCTCTGGCTGCCCAGAGCCAAAGTCCGAGAGTGCCATTGGGATAACATCCTAATGAACGTGAAATGTAAATGTTTTAAGAAACTCAGGTCGTTTCCAAGGTCCCAGTCCCAACAATGAACACAAAATGAAATAATCTGCCAAGCATTTTAGATGATGCCTCCATTTAACAGGCCAGGGCTTAAGCAGCGTGTAGGGAAGCGTGGGCATGGAGACATTACTCCTTGTTAGCCCCCGCAGAGGAGTCGGTGTGAAGGAGAGAGGGTCCAAATAAGAATATGCCACGTATGTGAAAAGCTGCCGAGTCAGCCTCTACCCTGTCTTTAGTATCATCAAACCACAGAAGAGAACCAGGGAGATAACCTGTCTCCCGCTGACAGCAGCAAAGACAAGTACATGCACTGCCAAATGCAGTCATGGGAGAGCTAGAGCAGCACAAGGAGATGGGTAAGCCAAAAACCCAAACCTGCCGTGGTGAGAGCAGCCCCTGGGAGGTGCTTCATGTTGTGAATGTGATGGTGAATGGCCTTGAGTGGGGAACAGGGGTTACAAATGTGAGACCTCCTCCAGTGGAACAGGAGAGAATGGCCACGTTGGCCAACTTGATCCGGAAGATGAGCTATAACCTGGGCAAGATGCTGGAGCATCCAGCTCCTGGTCCTGCACTTGTTTAACTGACCACTTGGCTTTCGTTTGCTGCTGATGGGAGAATCTGGCATGCAAAGCTGCAGCCTGGGGAAGGGCCAGCATGAAAGGGCTTCTTTGAGCCCGGTGTCCTCCAGCAAAAGCCAAAGCTGGGCATTGGGCCCCATCAGCTGCATTTACCCCATCAGACCTGGGAGCAAAAAAGAAGGCATAATGCAGTGCCATGGATTTATGGAAACTGGAGCCAGAGGAGAGAATCTCAAGTATAAAGTCAAAATATGACAAGTCTGTGTAAAGCATCAGTTTCTCACTCGCACACACGGTCTCTCTCATTTCTGAGTACATCTTGAAATATATTCTCCTCCCTGGAAAAATCTTGCCTCACTTCTTCCCAGCCAGAGTGTGCAAATGGGTTTGTGAACCTTAGTACATCATTTACAGCTGCCGTAAATCTGGAACAATGTACACTATCAGATGTGCAGGTCTCATTTATAAAGCAGGATTTATGATTTCACCCCTTAGATCTGCAGATGGGTTTTATTGTGATTTATGCCTGTGTCCTGAAGGACCATATATAAGAATTACCTGATGTTATCGAGGGACCTATTCTTTTTGGCCCTTATCTTTCTTCTGAAAGCAGACACTACTTAATCACTGTTAGCTATATACTGAGTGCAGGGTCCTCTGTGATTTACCCATATCCCTGTTTTCAGTATTATTAGCTTGTGATGTTAGCACTAACCCAACGAAATACTCACAGCATGTGCTGAATTGCAACTATATATACAATTTATAAATAGCTCTTTGGTGACTGTGTTGGTAAATAGAATTACAATCTTTTTAAAGGAGATATTACATCAACATTAACTGAATGCCGGTATCAAACTGAGGTATGAAAAAGGCTCTTTTGGTCCTCCAAGTAAAACATTTAGGTTTCCACTATTATTGGCAGAGGCTGCACCTCAATAGCTTAAATTGTAGGGAAAAATTCCCATTTCTGAGACTGGTGGAGGCCGGATTTCTGAAAGCATTCGGCCATCTAACCACCACGGATTTAAAAAGGCATTGAAACACTACAGAGGGTCTTGCCTGGAGAAGCAGAGGGACACCTAGTAAAATTTCACAACACTCCATGCATTAGGCTTTCGTGGTTTTCACTGGACCTGGGTACCTAAGAGCTTGTCAGAATGCCACTTAGGTTTCTGCATGTCTCTTCTGGTGCTGCTGTGCCCTCAGAAATCAGGCTGATAACCTGTTCTTCCTTCAAAACTAGTAAGTCATAGGCTCCGGGAGATGTTTTGGTATCTCGCAGTCCTTGGAATCACCTTTGATGGCTTGGGTCTAACTGCATGAAAAAAGATAACCCCTGCCTCTTAGGTGGATTTGAAACATCTGCAGCAATTGCTAGGAGATGCTGCAGTGTTTCTGTAAATCTGTTTACTCTCAAATATACTAACAGCCAGGTGAAGGCCCAAAACATGAAGCTCCAGTGTTGCGTCCTATTCTGCAAGTGCTTCTTGGCCATGTAGGTCTCATAGTCCTTTTCTCTGGTTTTGGTCCACGGGAGATGGGGGAATTTCTCCATTCAAAAACTCAAAAAAACCTGTGGTGAGACACTGTCTTGATGAGAGAGTTCTTTGAATCTCCTTCAGCCACGGGGTGAATTAGCCCTTGGCTTGCCAGTTCTTGCTGATCCCAGCACTAGGAAACTATACAAAATATGGCATTGCTGCTGCCATTCCAGCGGCTGCGACTCTGTGTTATAAGAGAAGGCGTGTTTGTGGCTCCATCTCTACAAACAGGTCTTGGCAGTGATTAGGCTTGAGTCCAGTCTTGGTCTCAAGCGCCACAGACCTACCATAAGGGCAAACCTGACGTCTAATCACACGCTCATTTATATGAGAGGATAACTGCAGCAACAGCCTTCCTCCCCCTTCCACTCCTGCCTCGGCAGTAAGAGGTGCTCCCTGGGAGGAGGTTGGGGCAGTCAGAGCGCCAGGCCCTCGGAAAGCAGCAGGCTGTGAGATGCCACTGCCGAACCTCCTCCCATGTGCCCTTTCCTTCTGCCTGCCGAGAGCAGCGGCCATCTGCAGTGCTGGACCCTTTCAGGGCAGGAGTTAAAGTGCTTTCAAATAGCATTTTCCTCCCCATGTCCCCCAGGCCATTTGTGAGAGCAAGGAGATAGGGATTGCAGGGAGCACTTTCTTACTAAAGATTTTTTTGCCTTGGAGGAGAAGAACTTACCAGGCACACATCTCCACTCTTGCCTTGCCTGCCATGATGGTAACTTCTTCCTCTCTCACAGAGGAAAAAAAATCCAGCAGATTTCTGGAAACAAAGTTGAGAATTTGGGTCATCTAAAAGATTGCACAGAGGGTATCAGGGCTGGGTGGAATGGTTCTTTTAAATTAATTTGTCTTCAGGAAGTGACTCTTGCCATTTGAATCCTGGTTATTTTTTACATCCACACCAAGGTATGTGATGTGCCAGGACTTTGATCTCGATTTCTTGCCCAGAAGCCGCAGAGGGTGGGATGTCAGGCACCGATCTTAACTTGCTGTGAACCACGTGTGGATGGGAGCTGCGAGGAAGCCCTTTTAGGAGCTGGAGAGTGGCCTAAGCTGCCTGTGTAGGCACAGCCGCTTTGTCCGAGGTATTCTTAGTGCATGCCTACCAGGCTGAGCTGCTACAGGGATTTAGGGAAAGGAATGCTAAATTTCTGGATCCCAAAGAGCAGTAGATGCACATGACATGCTGAGCAGCTCAGCTTGGACGGGATGGCAGTACTTCTGAGACCCAGAGGTCACAACGACTGTAAACATCTGGGGAGCTTTTAACAGGGAGGCGCCTTTAGAGTTTACACATCTGAAAGTCTGTTAAATGCTGAATAGGGGGGGTTCAGCATCACAGTATTAGATTTGGGCACCTCCATCCCACTTTAGGTTTAAGTCCTTAAGTGGATCTTGTTCATCACCCAAATTAACTTCAAGAATTTTCTTATTCTATGTCCAGCTTCCCAATGACATTTCCATTTGCTTTCAGGTTGACAACCTAAAGCATCCTAATTTAGATCCTTAACCGCTAAGTAAAATATATTTTTCACCAAAGCAAGTAGAAAACTTAAAGGAGGTATAGGTTCTTACCAGAATTTCAGCTTTCAGCAGTCCATTTAAAAAAGGGTGTAGGCAGAAGGCTTTTTTTAAAGTGAAATTAATTTCTTCTTCAAGCTTCTCTAATTCAAACAGCAATTTAAGGACTATAAAAATATGACCCATTGCCAGTGCTTTCTATCACATCTCACTATTTTCTCTCACACACAGGAATTTCCAAACAAAAATCTCAGCCCGAGAGGAGCATCTCAGATGACGCAAGTGCACGAAAACAAGAGGCTGTGATGCTCAGTGTTTTGTAGCTTTCTAAGTGGGCCTAGAAACATTTACAGCCTTAGCTAATCACATTACATTTGCTTAATTAATGGGAAGAGCCTATGCTCTCAAGCTGACAGGCTTTGATAGATGACTACAGCTGCCCTGCCTTCCAGCAGCATGTGTGAGTGCTTAATGGGAATAGGGTGGGGGACAGTAAGGGATGCAAAGCAGTGAAATAAATGTACTATGTGTGAACGGCGCTCCAATTCATACTTACTCTGCACCTGAGATGGTCTCAGAGACCTTCATGTTTGCCCTACCTGAGGCTGTGTGGGGATCTGACCCACCATCGCTGCATGGAGGGGGCACCCCTTTCTTTCCCTGGCACAGCTCAGACCATCCCTGTGCCCTGGGGATGCTCCCACCCACCAAACATCGCTTTAGGCAGCTTGAGAGAACCTTACTGTAACAAAGAGTTGGCTATAAATGAGAGCTAGAGGACGAGGAGAGCTGCAGTGATTTCCTAGGCAGGGAAAGAGAAAGTCCGCTGTAGACGGCACAGAAAATCATCTGCGTTTTTCAGAGCTTCTCCTGTACTTAAATCAGAGAAACAGACTTGTGTCTTGAATTATCTGCTCCATTCCTGTCCAAATGACTTCTCATGTGCTTGCGTTACGGTACACGAGCCTGAAACACATGATATAAGCAGCTGCCAGGCCAACTGCTCTGATGATAATCGAGCCAGTTGTACATACTTTCGTACATCATACCCCATCGCATCCGACTCTTACTCACCCTGTTACCAACTGCTTCTTGTCTGTTTTCTCCAGGAAATGGACTTTACCAGTGTAATTTGCAAGAAACCCTCCTGATCCCAGCAGGGGAAGTAATACTCTCCCCCACCTCCCTTCCACTGCTTTCTTCAGGGCTTTAAGTTGCGCAGCAGGGCCAATTAGGAATTCAAACCAGGTAGAAAGTGAATATACAGTAGCAATAAGAGCCAGTGGCATGATTGATGATGCTTATACAAATGCTTCTGGCTTGAAAAGCGGTGTCTGGGTTGATTCCAGAAGCTGTGTCTAATTTCAAAAGGATCTTCTGGAAAAAAAAAGTAAAATAGAGGGTTAGCAGCACATGCTACAGAAAGCGGCTTCCACAGATTATTCCATCCCCAAAATATCAACCAATTACTAAGAGCAAAGCGTGAGAGAACTAAGAGCTTTTACTCATACTGGTCCTCCTGCACGCTTACTGAAATAGGGATGAGACTTTTTTATCTATGGGCTTCCCAACAGTCAGAGTAGCATTGGTCTAAGTATGGTTTTAAACTTAGCTTGTTACATATATTAGGAATAATGGCTTAAAACTATGAAAACCTGAGTGGCTATTAGCCACAGTGAGAAAGCAAACACGGAATTTCCCACTGATTCAAATGGATCTGTGCAATTTTGGGAGAAAACAAGAGATTTTCTTACATCAGCCTCCGATTTTTACTGACGTTTGCTAGCAATGCCTGTCTGTGCGTTTGTGCACGGCTTCGGCACAGTTAAACCAAAGCCCCTCGTTCCCTGCCTGTCCTTCCTCATCAGTCAATGGCCCCTCAGTACTGTCCTGGCGCATCCCCTTCTGCCAGCCAGGGCAGGAAGGGAACAGAAATTCTATGGAAAGACGTTGACCCAGATTTACCCTGGAAGCCGCCAAGCCCAGGAGAACAGAAGATGAATGCGGGGCAGGCGTCGAGGAAGCGTGTGGACCTGCCAGCTCTCCAGCGACACGGGCGATGAGCTAGTGGATGTCTGGGTATCTGCCAGCCTGGGCTGCTGGGCATCCGGAAATCCCGGGCAAAGGCAGAGGGACATTGTGTCCCGTGCACAACAAGGCTGATGCACTGGGATGTGTCTCCTTCCAAGTGAGGCTATTCTGAGCAGTTTGGGATTCTTTAAAACACACTTTTGGAACTGAAGGCGTTGTTAGGTTTGTGCGTACAGGCTGTAACAGGACTGGGAGAGCCCCGGAGGGTGCAGAGTGAGTGCACGGGCAGGGAAGGGTGGTTAAGATGGAACAGGGGAGCCAGAGGTCTCCACTAACACTTGGCACTGAGACAAGTATTTGCACAACCCAACCTGAGGCATTTAAATGAGGTGTCTAATTTAGAACTGTGGTCTCCAAAGGCCCTTGTGTATTCATTGGAGAGAGGCAGGCTTTCCTGAGGGGTGATCCACAGCGGAGCCTGCACTACTTCGGAAAGGAGCCCATCTCATCCAACAACTGCAGAGGGAGCCATGGTAGTCTGGAGTCCTCACTTGCACGCCTAAGCCAAATGCACAGAGTTAAATGCCACACAGCTATCCGAGAGGGAAAAGCCATAGTGCTTATGTGTTTAAACAGGTGCCTGGATGGAACAGGACGTCCCTGGCCCTAGGCAGAAGACCCCTAACCCGCATTGAACTGTATCCTCACGGTCCAAGAAGAGCCGCTTCCTGCTGGGTCATACAGTCAGGATCGCTGCTGCTGCCCTCATCCTAGCTCTTGCCAGTGGTGTAAAACATGATTTCCCTTTATCCAGGTGTCTGAATAATACTGGGATGTGACTGGCACCTACTGCCATCAGTCAGTTTCCTGGACTGTGTGGTGCAACTGGTCCGTGACTCAGAGGTGGGTGTATCATCCCTCTGAGTAACGTTAACTGTGGTAAAACATGGGGCAGCCTCCAAAGTCTCACCTCTTTGAAAGCTTTTGCTCCTTAGGTGACTACTGTTTCATTGCCTTTAAAGTGGGGTGTATTCTTAGCATCAGTAGAGCTCTTCAAGCAGGTTCAGGGTTTTCAGGGTGCTGGCTGTTCTTTTATTTTGTAATTACCGAGTGAGCTGCAGTCAGATGGGTAATCACCGATGCTTCGTTTAAAGCATTGTTGCATGTGGCAATTCATTGAAAAGCCCCAGGGAACTAGAATAAGGTTTTTATTTTAAAAGCTATAATCTCTAGGACACACACAATGTTCTCTCGCAACCCAGATTTGTCACAGCCGGCTGCTATGAAGCGCCATTCTCTGCTGTAAACCATCTTCAATGCATTGTCATTATAATTGACAACAGATTATTTTTTTTCAAGTGACACTCGAGGAGGATTGGAGGATGACAGCACATGACTGAGTAAAATTATAGTCAGGGAAACATAGGAAGAGCCGACTCTTCCCAGAGAGCTTGTGGCTGTCAGGCAGGGTTTTCTTTTTTGTGTCTGAAATGGGATTAAGTCAAAAGGCTCATAGATTTACTGCCATTTGTGCTCTGGTCCTTTATAAAAACAAGTAAACCAGTGTCTATTTTGAATACACTGGATTAAGATCTGACCTCACATTCTGCAGGGTTTGGGCATCGGAGCGAGCCCGTGGCAGGGCTCGGTGTGCACCAGAGGGTCCGGGAGGGTGGGCAGAGCTGCCCACGCCACTGCCCATGCCACTGCCCTGGGCTCTCCAGCGCGGTCGTGAATGAGCCCCTTTGGCTTGCTGGGTTCCCCCCGCCTTGCAGGCTGTGGCGTGATACATACAGGGCAGGTCTCCAAATTTGTTTTTTGGGTTTAAAGAGTCTCTCTCCCCAACTCACATTTCAGACAAGCAGTGTTAAGCTCTTCTTTGTCTGCCTACCACCTCCCCTCCACCTATAAGGTCCCTCTACTCATTCAACTGACGGAGATTCCTCTTTGTTGGGATGAAGCCCCTGCTCCGCTGCCACCTTACAGGCACGGCCCTGAGCAGCAGGAGTGCATTTTAGATCCTACGTTCAGAAAGGCTTCAGCAAAGAAAAAACATTAAATGCCAGTAAGTCTTAAAGAGATGGAGAGTCAGAGGCAAAAACTACACCACGGGATGTTCCAGAAAGGTGATGCAATGAAGAAAGGCTCTTATACCAGCTCTGGTGGATAATACGGAGGGAAGATAGAAAGGTAGTGTTAGAGGAGTAGAGGCAATGGAGAATGAAGGGCAGAAAAGGAGAAGGAAAGCATGAAAAGAAAAATTATCTAAGTGCTGGTTTGTGGAGACCTGGTTTACTCTTGTATGCTGCAAAGTACAGATGCCCTGCTCGAAAGTATCCTGCGCCAGAGATTGCAAAGCAATTTTCTCTGTAATGCATGCATTTGGTGAGCACTCTGGATTATGTTGTAATGGCCTACCGTAAGTCTCTTAAGCATAATTGAGTGTACATTTAACTGCGATGGTTTTATGAGGGTAGCAGGTCAGATGGACTACAGCCCCTCTGCAAACCAAGCCTCTTACTCTACTCAGCAGATATTACTTGTGCTAGGTTTTAGAGATTAAGTACACCTCTGTTCAGTTTAGCATGGCAAAAATGCAGAAAATGCTTGCCAGTAGGCTACCTCTGCATGTCACTGTCCTTTTTATGTGGTCTTCTATTGCTAACCCCAGTGAAGACGGGCTCCTTGACTGAGCAGGGCACTGCACAAAGCCAACAGAAAGGTGATTCTCCAAGCACAAGAACGAGCAAGGCTCAGAGTGCAGGTGAACAAAAATAAACTCCTGTTTAAAAAAACCCACACCCATAAACTGGCAAGTGATTGATTTACCTGCATACGTATCTCTCTGCCTTTTAGAAAGATGTTAGCAGATGAAGACAGGAATAAATTATGTAGCAGAATTGAATGTTTTAGGGAGAGGTCATTTCTTAATTGAAATTGTCCAGTAAGAAGGATGGCTGTGAATTAAGGCATAATTGCAGAGCCACCTGACTTCAGTATGAATAAAGAAGCTGGTCACAGCTTTTCTGTCAAAATGATTACTGAATTCAAAGTTATTGGTGAAGCTGGCATTTTTTGTGGAGTGTGTGTCCTTTCACAGAAGCCCTCTCCGTTTCTGTTACTCGAAGCCTAACCCGTGCAAGCCCTCAGCCACTTCTTCCCCTCATGGTTTCTGACCGAATAATATCTGATTTATATTTTGGCTTTCTTGATGAAAAGTCAACATTTTTTCTGCATTTCTCTCCGTTGCCCTCCCCTGTCCTCTGCCTATGAAGGGAAAAGCAGAGAAATAAAGCAGCTACAGAATACAGCCTCCCAGTACTTCTGAATGGACAATGTGCTTTAGCAGTGACTGAGGGCTCCTTTGAAACCAACAATAAAAGCATCTTTTCTGTCGAGGAGCACAAGGCTCACAGGGGCAAGAGACTTCAATGACACCATTATCTTTCAGGCAATTAGGACTCGCTGGCATTGGTACAGGCACTGTTGTGATTGCACTGCGGTGGCTTAGTGAAACATAGACTGCTGAGACTTAGGAACATCATAAATGACTTTTAATCTCCAACCACCGTGGATAAAAATGTACTAACACAGGCATAATCGGAATTCACAGGCATATTTTCTCTTTTGAAAACATATGCCCGGGAACATATGCCCCTCCTCCCCTCGTCTGCCCGCGTACACGAGCCGTGTAACGCTTATTCTCCTGCTTCTCTCCTAAAGCGCTTGCAAAAACGGGTTTGAGCCTGCCAGCTGCCTGTGTGTTTGCTGTGTGTTGTGGATTATATTTTAATGACATACCCTAAGCCTCTTATGCTCAAACGAATGTGCTTTTAACTGTCTGTGCGTTAGTGCCGGTTTATAAGGTGGAGGGTCAGCCAGCGTATGCCCCGGCATCTCTGCCAAGGCACCGTCCAAGAATTTTAATGGCGCTTTCAAAAGCCTCCCGTTACGCAAGGTGCCCTTAATGGAGAGTCCTCCTGCCTCTGAAAGTTCCCTCTTGTTGCCAGACACAATGAAACGCGAGCCATAGTCTCTGCAGAGAGGGCCGGGATTTTCTCGTGTCGCAGCGTGTAGCTGGGACGCGGAGCGCGGCTCCCTCCGCTCTCCTGCCACGACCAGGGGGATTCATTTCATTAGTTCAGAGAGCTGTTCCAGAGGGAAGGGAGGTTATGTAGGTCACCGATTCATCTCTGCTGCCTTGCAAAAAGAATTCATTATGAAATTTCACTTTAATTAATGCAATGCACCAGCTCTTAATAGTATTTCATCAGGACATCTGGTAAAAGCACATTAGCTACAGTTTAATGTTAAGATATAATTGAACAGAACTCCTGTTGGAGCTTGGCTTTTGCAATATGTTTCGCTTCTACTTCTCCTGCAAGCTGCCGATTAAAGGAATTGTGGGACTCCCTCGTCAGAAGGTGATGGAGCCTGATCCAAAGCCTTTTTGACTTAACAGAAAGGCTCCGGTTAACATTCACGGGCTCTGAAGTGGGTCTCTGAGGAACAAACCCAACATCCAACCTGTGTTTACATACCAGGTACTACTGGTACCACCGCCGATCTATAGTCTTGAATGTAAAGTAACAACTCTGGTGTTTAGTTCCAGTTGTGTTTGAAAGGCCGCCGTCAAAAGGTCTTTATAAACCATTTTCTTTTGACTTAACTTAGAGCTTTTCCCTGTTCTAATTTTATCTCTACATAACTGTGTGTTTTAATACTTATTTGATTATCTGCCCGAATTAATGTCAGTGCAGCAGCTTTCCAAACAGCCGTATTAAATATTAACATCCAAAGGGGATTTTTCAGCCCTTTGTTTTACAACGGTCTCCTGCAGTATGGATGTGAGATCTCAAAAGATTTTACTTAGTAAGTACTAGGTTATGATTATTTAAGTCTAACTAACAGGCTACAGAGACTTCGGAAGATTAACATATGTAGAAAAATTTTGTGAACTGTTTGAAATCTTCTGTTTGATTTGAAGCTGCCGCCTCCACTTCTCCTTTTCTCTTTTTGGGTAAGTGTTTGAATAGCCAATAATAAAAAAAATCCACAACTAATGCAAGTGCAGATTGCTTAGGTTCCCTTTTACACTTCCCCCTTTCGGAAATTTTTTTACCATTGTTTTTGGGGCAGTTTTACTCCTAATCTTTGCTGAGAAGGAGCACAAAGGACTAAGGTGTTAGAGAAGCTTTTTCTGCTGTTTAGTTGTTCCTTGGGTTATTTTCTGCACCAGTAGGAAAGAGAAGGGGGCAGGAGGGATCTGGAAAAAAGTAGTATGTCCTCACCGAAATCCCCAGCGGGTTCCCAGTGGCGCCCAGCACCCTGCTGGCAGGACCCTGCACACACGTGAAGGCGTCCCAAGGGCGTATTGACCTCCCCATCCACCCAGACGCCATGCGGCTGGCTGCATCCAAAGGACACTTTGGATGAACGACTGAGGGAGCTGGGGTTGTTTAGCCTGGAGAAGAGGAGGCTGAGGGGAGACCTTATCACCCTCTACAACTACCTGAAAGGAGGTTGTAGAGAGATGGGGGCTGACCTCTTCTCCCTGGTGACAAGTGATAGGACGAGGGGAAACGGGTTCAAGTTACGTCAGGGGAGGTTTAGATTAGATATTAGGAGACATTTTTTCACTGAAAGGGTTATTAAACATTGGAATAGGCTGCCCAGGGAGGTGGTGGATTCACCATCTCTGGAGGTGTTTAAAAAAAAGAGTAGATGGGGCACTGAGGGACACGGTTTAGAAGTGGCTCTTGTCAGGGTAGGCTAAAGGTTGGACTCGATGATCTTAAAGGTCCCTTCCAACCTCAACAATTCTATGATTCTATGATTCTATGACCGCGCACCACTCACCCTGTCTGCGTTTGCTGCTGGACATTGTCACAAGGGGCAGGTGGGACCGAGGGAGAGCGGTGGGACAAGGCCAGTCCACGTGGCAGGTAAGGCCACCTCTCCTCGCAGATGCTCTCCTGGGTTCCAGCCTGTCTATAGAACAGTAGATCATGACACCACGTGAGAACACAAAGTGTTCCTGTCCTCATCTGGTCAACACAGGGGATTCATTTCTGGGAAACAGCCAAATTGCCCCAAAGACAATCTTAGTGATACAGCTTGGTGATGAATTTGACCCTGTCCTTGAAGCTGCTCTGTGAAGTAACCACAAACCCAAGCCCACACCATCAAATTCAAGGCACAGGCTCTCTCCAGGGAGGAGCACCAGCTGTGTCCCACCTTTACAGAGGCTGTGGGAAAAGGCTGTTGCAGAGAAGAGGCAGCTGGGCAGTAAAAGATGCTCTGCCGTAGCCAAACTGGCTCTCCAGTGATATTTCAATGCTACAAGTCCCATACTGGTCACAGTAAGAGGAAGCGCAACTGAGACCATTGCTAGGGCTGAAGAAGCCTGCAGTTTGGCATTAGTTGGCGATAAAGTATAGGAAACATATAGGCAGCCTTTCTCCCTGTAGGTCAGGCTAACTCTGGCCCAAGAAGCAGAAATAATTTATTCAGGAGAAGCATCAGTAATATTATTTATACATCCAGTTCTGAAAGGCCTCTGGATGCTAAGAGGAATGGCCACAGTGTCATTAGATAGCATCGTTTGTTTGTTGTCCCTTAGGACAACATCACTAAGGGACCTGTTATTTTAAAAATAAGCATTAGCCTCTCCCTTGGAAACTTGAAACAGACACCCAGCTGTGGGCTCACACGGCTTACGCTTGGTGCTCACGGGTTTGTTCTCCCAGGGTGGCCCATCGCGAATACAGTCACTGGTGTTGGGGACTCCGTGGGACAAGCAGGATTCAAGCTTTTGTTCTGTAAGAAAAACCAAAGCAGTTAGGTAAATAAGTCCAAAGGCATTTTACAGAGTAAATTTTTTTTTTTCCCCTAAATGAAGTAGAACTTGTGACCTTTTCCATTTTTATTTTATCTCCATGATGCGATAAACTGAATCCCAAATTAGGAAGGAGATGGAATTTTTAGGAAAAAGACCCAACCAATTGAAAAGACTGGAAAATACACTGCTTCTGGAAGCAGCCTGTATCTAGTCGGTATTTACAGTTTGCGTGAGGGACTGAACCTCTCAGGACAGCTGGCCTTAGATGTCTTCTTTCAGCATTTAATATTTATCTTCATTTAAGTCTATGCTAACTGTAGTTTCCCAGCTTGATGCAAATTGAGCGCAAGTCCCAGCAGTGCTAGGTGTTCGGGCATCTCACCGACTTCAGCTCTTTCTTTCTGCATGCTTCAGATCTCTGCGCTCTCATTTCTGCAGCCTACAGAACAAGATCTGCTGCCTCTGAGTGTCCTGACTGCAAAGTGGTTGGATTGATCCATCAATGCTGAATCCTGAAATGAAAAATAGTTAGTGCCACTTCTCTATTCTTACAGCAGCAGGTGTGAATTTTCCCAAAATAATTCTTACCTGTTGGAGTAAAACCACCAGAAAAGTAGCAGAGGATCATCTCTGACTTTAAGTATTTCGTGCTGTTGGTGTGACTTCTCTTCCCCATGAAACACCTTCTTCCAAAGGCTGCCCAAGCACCCCCCCGTCAACACACTAACCCTTCTGGCCAAAGGAAACAAAGAAACTTCACCAAGCTGAGCAAAAAAACGTGGGAATGAAACTCTGTGACCAGCTCTGTGGGAAACTCAGTGCCAGAAACAGGCTTAAGCTCTTGTGAAGGTTTCGAGATGGGGATGAGGGCAAGGCAAGGCAGGAAGCTCCCGGGGGAGGGCGGGCAGCACCCTGTCCCCAGCTCACACCATTGTGCTTTGTTCAACCTCCACAATTGTGCGAGCGGAGCCCGGCGCATCAGCCTTCACTTTGAATTTCCTGCTTTTTGTCGGTTCGCATCCCGGGAACTGTTGTTTGAAACACGGCTCTTATTATGGGGCTTGCAGAAAAGAAACCTCTGCCCCATAAGCATGTGCCCAGGCCTTTCAGCGGGTTCCCAGCGCCAGGGCTCCCGCTTTAAGGGGACATGGGCTATTGAGATACAAAGAGGCATGCCAAATACCCGGCTGGTTCTTGGGCTGGTTAGGCATGACTACGGCAGTCGAGAGGAGCTGCCGTCTCAGAAGCGCCACAATAACCACCTCTGTGTGCGGCAGTCCGAGGACCAGCTCGTGACTTGTTCAGCTGGGCTGACTCCTCAGCAGAGATTGTCCTAATCACAGACCGTACGATGTCTCTTACCCAGATTTGCAGAGGATTTGGCTTTATAGAACAGGCTCCCAATTCACGAAGCTCCTCCCTCCCTCTCTTGCTCCTGCTCTCTTAGTGTGCAAATCCAGGATTTTGTCTGGGTCCCTCCTCTCTGGCTGCTGGACCTGACCACATGCCCAGTCTGAGCTCTCAGGCTATGTCGCATGCCCTGGGCTGCATGAGAGAGACCTGGGGGGGAGGATGGAAACCAGAGAAGTAGTAATGCTTGTGGCAGGTCAGACTGTTATGTTGGGCTTGGCATGATGTTGCTGGTCCCCCAGGATTCGGCAAAGGGAGCCTTGAATTCAAAAGAAATAAGAAAGCTGTCCCAAAATTGCCTGAAGGATTGGGGGATTTTGCCTGTCTCTGCTCCGCACTCGGCACTGCTGGACGTCCGCATCTCTGTCGGGAACACTAACCCCGTGCTCACCCACCTGATGGGTCTCCCTGACTGAGCATGAGCCTTCCTGCCCCGGCCCCCTCCCTTTGGCGCCACACACAGCGCCCACACATTTCTCCTGCCTCGGGAAGTCTTGGCCTGCCTGACCTGCTGGCCACTTACCGGTGACTTCTTGGAGCTGAAGGGATTTGCCACAGTAGTGAGAAATCCCCCCCAAACCAGGGCATAGCTCCCTGCTGCCGCTCCTTCTCTCTCCTCATCACGGGCTCCAGCACACACAGGGTCACCTCCCTGCTCTGTTCTGCTGCAAGCAAGTCCCACGTCGTCCCAGAAACTGTGTCTGTGAGATCATCTATGAAATATTTATTCCCCTTGCATGCAGGAGAAAAAGAAGCAAAAAAGCCTGTATAATATCGATGGAATCCCTGATAGCCAAATATTGAATTATTTACAGCCTAATTGTGCAAGTGATACTCATGAGATCACTTAGGCTGCAAGATGCAATTAATACATTTCACAAAATTGGTGACTTCTACTTCAGACTTTGTTTTGATGCATCGGTGAGTGCCTAAAAACCAGGTGAGATCACTTTGCAGGAAAAGAGCTAGAATATCCACAGGCACTTGAGTATCCACAGGCTTTTCTCAGAGCGCTGCTGTGAAATAGGAAAGGGCACTCAAACCGCCATGGGCACAACTAGCGGCCCGAAAATATGCGTCTGGAGCCATTTCAGATACTCGGGTGAATCTTACCTGGCTGCTAGCTGTTGCTTCGGAAGGGCACAGGTCTCCCATAGGTCTTGTGTTACATCTGAAACTCCCAGGAAAATGCCCTGGATACCCTGAGGCATCTCAGATGGCATAAAATACATGTACGCAGGACACAGAATTGAGCCTATGTGACCGCTGGCCCCAGCAGACCTCCCAGCACAGGGAGCAGTGACCAAGAATTGCACCGTTCCCTGCGGCGTAGCATCCTTCATCACCTTCTTACTGTAGTGCCGGACACGTAGCTGTAATGGGGTACTTCACGCATACGCTAAAGGTCCTTTCTGCCCAAGGGACAGCAGGTAGAATGGAATGGCCATTGAACCCCAACTCACAGAACTTGGATTTCCAGACACGGAGTTTTTCTGTCCAGTCCCAGGTACATGGGTCGATGTGGCAGTTGTCACGGAGGCTCGGATATTCCTCTAATGCCAAACTTCTCTCAAGCCCCCTCTCTCTCATTAGCAAATACATATCTCAACCCTGACATCTGGAGTAGTCCACAAGTTGTGTCTCTTAAAACACTCTTATATTCTGTACTCCTAATTATAGTCTACCCTTAGCAGAGCTTTGGGGGATCGCCTCATTCCCAAGCACTTCAGTAGCATTCAGTGATCATCCCTTGAAGTCGCTGGAGCTGAGCAAGGCTCTGGGCAGCTGCTTTTGGCCTCAGGATGGTGACAAGCCAAAAAAAAAAACCAAACCCCGAAAAGTCTGAGCCAGTATTACAATGCTGTCCTCTCTGTGCCTAATAATGCTCATTTCCTCTCGAGACGAGACACATCATGTATGTCTAAACCCCTCAGCCTATCCCAGTTTACAAATTCTGGTACAGCTGTAGGTTTAAAGAGCCAGCCAAAATTAATTATGAGAGATTAAGGAACAGAGCAACGTACTGCAATGCCCTTTTGTTAATCTGAAACATCTGACCCAAACCAAGCAATCTCAGCCCCTCATTAAGCTCCTGCTTGTCTCGTTCACCATCTCTAGCATTTTTCTGCTGAGCACCATCATCTGAACGTGGTTTACTCAGATGTACCCGGACCGTCATTCAGCAGCTTTGCCAGCGATAGCAGCCAAGAAAGCAGGTTTGTAGGTAGCCCACCACCTGTAGGGCTGCACGGTTGGGATTTTTTTGTTTGTTTTTATTGTTATCAGGCTTTTGGTCCATTTAGATTTGGCAGGTAGGGAAGGACAGTTAAATCCCCTGCTCATGCCAGAGGAAAATGTATTTATTTTAGCCAGGTACTTTTCCTTCTCTTCCTTCCCACCCCCTGTTCCTTAAATGAGAGACAAAGACAGACAGACAGATATGACTTTGCTTGTACAATAAATGCCACACGTCTCAAAGGCCAGTAAGAAAACAAGCCAGTGTCTGCTTTATAGGCAGAAGGACCCAAGGGATGAAACAGCAACACGATTTACCTGGAGGCAGCGGTACAGCTGGGATGAGATCCCAGGTTGGGAAGGTGAATTATGCCTTTATAAAGACAAAACTTACGTAACTTAAGAATTTTTTTTCTTGTTTTACAAATAGTATTCAGTGCCTAAAATGAAACAAAGCAGGCCATTTGGTTATCAAATACAAGTGAATCTGTAAGGTTTTACCCCTCTTCTCTTTTCGTTTTGTTTGTAGGTGTCTATTGAAAGAAAGGTGAGGCTACGGCCAGCTCTCCTTTCTAAATTCCTGTTTAGCAGAAGAGCAAGCAGTTTGCTGTGACACAAGTGAATGCAGATTTAGCCAGGGGCTGAAGATGACGTTAGGTCACTTGGACCATCAGCTCTTTGGAATATGAGCCCCAAGTGCAGCCTTACAGGATCCTCCTTCTCCAGACTGCCTCTGACCACAGCAAAGAAGTCCCTTTCCGTTGGATGCTCCATAGAAAAAAAATAAGCCACCCACCAACATGGTTGGTGCTTTTGGTAATGTAAATACCACCGAGCAGTGTCTCTCCACCCAGGTCTCTAGGTGCTGTGTATAGAAAGTGATTTTGGTTCGCTAACAGCCCTGAATATGAAAGGGTGAGTTAAATGGCAATAGGCTTTGTATCCCTTCACTATTTTGAGCACCCTAGACTCATAACAGATGCGATCCCTGTTGGAAAACGCTATAAACAAGTTGATGAACGTGGAAGAAAACAGGCATACTTTCCCCATTTGCCACTACCCATATTCAGTTGTTAATCTGCTCCTTTCCCCTCCTCCCCGCATTATTCTGCAGTATCTGTTAGTCGCTCAAGAAGCTGAAGAAAACAATTAAGATGCTTCAGAAAAGCAGATAATTTCTCACATGCAGTGCTGAGTACCCAGCAGATGTGACTCAAGATACACACATGCTGTTTTCAAGCAAGTATTCCCAAGGGTTTAGATAAAAATAATAATAAGGATGAGGGGTTTCAGCAGCCATCAGGTTATTTTTTAAGTGGAAGGGCTCTAGGGGTTATTAGCAGGGCTCCCTGAAAATGCCATCATCTTTTTTGTGGGGGGGATCCCATAGCATTCGTTGTGTGTAATTAAATAATAAACCAATAGCCAGGCTAGACAGGGATTCCGGCAGGAAAGCAGTAACGGGGGTTGCAGCAAACTGGCTTGGTTGCACATATCAGACACGTTCCGATTTACCAGAGGTTTTCAAGGCAGAACAAATTAGATGCCTACAGCGAGCTCCTCACCCCCAGAAGACAGTGGCAAGTCTCAAGAGCCAGGATTTGACCCGTATGGTTTTGGTCGCCACAGTTCAGCCAACACGGGAATGACAAAGTGGGAGAAACGCTGCGATGGTCCATAGCCGGATCTCAGTGGACACAGGGTGTTGCAACTTTACTGAAGCCTGTGGCCCACATCCAGCGCAAGAGTCCGTGAAAAATATTCCTTCCCAATATCCACCTCCTTAATGCAGCCCCAGCATCTGTCGTCACACAAAAGGGGACGGAGGCATTGGAGCCAGCCTTACGGGAAGCAGCTTGCTGAGCCAGCCGCAGACATTTGCCATCTTCTGGCTGTGATGAAGACTGGACAAATTAGGAAAATGTTTTCATTAGCCGCACTCACCTGAAAAATAATCAGCAGCCAACTCCCAGGTGGCCTGGCGGAGAGTCAAGAAACAAAATCTGGCGGCAAATGGATTGCAAAGACAAACATAAACAACTAAGTCTGTGATGATCCGCCATCTTGAACACATCTTCAATATCCAATACCAGGCTTTTCTGCGCTCAGACACACAAATCTCAGGCATTCATACTCTGCCAATATTTTAAGTCATGTCCATAAAGCATATTTGAGTAGGATTCAAGCTGATGAAAAGCAAGTTGTTACTTTTAAAGGGGTTTGGTGACCCTGTGAATGGAGCTGATGGCTTCACTCCAGCAGATGACAATCCATTAAATTAAAGAAAAAATTGCCACCGCAATTCGTACTGCCAGCAAAAGTGTGAGAGAAAATGTGGCCCCTCGAGGATGTGCAGAACCATATTTCTGGTGCCACAGATGGCGGCTTGAATGGCTGCAGGTTTTTTGCCTTGACTTTTCATAAGGCATAAAGATATTTAGCCTCTGCTGTTTTCAGGGAGACGTTTTAGATATACTAAGCTTACGAAGAGACATATCCCACTTGAGTAATTTTCAAAACACCTCTTCCTTTCAAGTCACCAACTCTCAGCGAAGGGGGGAGAAGAAGAAATGAAGAAACATTGAGCCAAAGCCCATAAACAGACTTTTTTTGTGTGTGCGAGATGAGCCTGGGAAAAGCAAAACAATTCATCTACCCAAGAGCGGCTTTGCAGGGAAAGGTTAAGGAATAATAAAGAAGGATTTAGATCACACCACTTTACACACATTTATGAGGGAGAAATTCAACACCCAGATAACAAATTCAGTTCAGGTTTTACTTCCTCTCTCTCTTTCTTCCCCCTTAAAGATGACATACCCTTCCATTTGTAAATTACTTTAATTTAAATACTTCCAGGTTAACAAAACGCCTTAACTTCGACATGCCCCAAATTACAAAACAGAAACAAAACCTCTTGACAAAGGGTAAGGAAAAAAAATAATCCAAGCCCCAACCTCCTTTGCTAAGCTGGAGTTTATGGTCTGTGAGCTGGCTGCCCTCCAGAGTCTGACACAATGTCTGGAGTACCCAGAGCAGCTGGAATTCATTTTCTTCCTCCAAATCTACGCACTTTCATATGAAGTCGTGTTTTGGCACTGCCGCGTAAGAAAGAGTTCAGTGCAAAAAATCTAACCCCGGCCGTGTTTCTTTGCAACCCAGCACTCGCTGAGCAAACAACGAAAAAGAAGAGGACAAAAAAAAAAAATTAGAGAAAGAAAAAAAAAGAAAAGCCCTTTCCCTTCCCCCACACATACACAGACGACTGTACCAAACAGGGGGGCTATTCATGGCTGTTCAGAAATGGGTCACAAGGAGAAATGTTTGCAGATAAAACCAACACTTCTTTTTTTCTTCCTTTTTTTTTTTTTTTTTTTTTTTAAATAAACATCATGGAGGCCCCTGGAAGGCGCTGGGGATGTTCGAGAGTTGAGGTCCTGCTGATCCCTTCTGCCTCCCGTTTGCGTGGCTCCCACGCCGACCCCAACACGCAGCCCCACTCTGGAGGGGTCCGGACCCCCTTGAGCCGCCTCCTCCGAGCCCGAGCCACCGTGGGGAGCCTGGGGGGGCAGCAGGGTCGAGCGAGTGTCGTGCTGCTGCGCCTCGCCTGGGTTGGCGGTGGGTCAAGGGGGGAAAAAGGAGGCATCCAAGGCACTCCCAGGCAGTCCCGTCACAAAATTACACACTGGAGTTTGTGGGAGCCTGTGGCTCTGTCCCCTCGCCATTTGGTCTTCTTCTTCTTCTTCTGGCTTTTCTCTGGGATCTGTTGCCTGTTTTGGGAGACAGAGAGGAAAATGAGCAGGTGGGACACAAGGCTGGGTTGGACATCAGCATCCAGAACCACAGGCCGGCAGCAGAAGAGCATTTTGGCATGCATATGTAGATTTGCATATATATATCTCCATATACCCTTCTACCACCATGTGGCTTTTCATGCCACAGAGCTAACAAGACAACTGCCCGCTTTTTTAAAGAAGGAGGAAAGAAGCCATAAGCCAACATTAAGGCTAATGGCAGGGATGTATGTCCTGCCAGGGCACTATACCTCCGGTTGCCCTGGGTGAACTGCTGCCTCCTCCCCTGCCAGAGGGCTGCTCCGGGAAACAGGGATGCTCTAGGCAACGCAACGTCATCCATCACCCTGCTGCTAATGCTCATTAGGGAAGAGGATGAAAGAGATACGGAGTACACAGAGAAATAAATCCTCCTGGAACGATCTGCTTTCAGCCAGCATTGCCTTTGGCCAGCTGCACTGCTGTGGACTTGGTTATGGAGGGGGGTTCAAAAATAATAATAATAATAGTGAAAAACCAGAGTCTGCTGCCGATGGGGCTCTGGCGTCCCCTAGAAGTGGTGAAGAGCACCAGGGCATGGAGAGTGATCTGAGCCCAGAGATGTCCCTGGCCATCTGAAGTCACAGCCACCAGCAGCAGGCAGCTGAGAGCCCTCCAGCACTGCACCCCGGCAGCCCCCAGCGGTCCGGTGGGTCGTGAGCGACCTCGAAAATGTTATGTTCGGGACTTCCACCTTTTCATCAAGATGAGGCACTGCCCAAATGCCTATTTGCAACCTTACCAGTTTGCAGCAGCCCAGAGGTGCAAATTCAACAGCAGGAGGCTTTGTAGTTCAAACAGCCCATAGGCAGCCCGTAGACTTAGATTTTATTGCAAGATAAACCATACAAACACCAGCAGCTTCCGTAGACTCAAACGGTGTCTAAATAACCAACCTGAGAGTCTGAATAGTTCAAAAGCAGCCTCTTTGCTATGTAATATGCCAGGCACTAAACTGAGTGTTTACACCAAGTTACCCAGACCAGGACGAGACATAGCTGGGGGACAAATCATTATGGCTTTAGTCGGTGTTTTTCTTACAGCCTCAGCTCCCAAATGCTTCCAACCACCTGAAAAACTCAGCTTTGACTAATAAGATTTTTTTTTTTCAGTGAGTATGAAGGCTGGAGGCATGAAAAACAAAACTTTAAAGCTCAAAACTAGAAAGCTGAAATAAAAAAAATACTTTAAAGTCAATTTGGATAAACACTAAGCGGCTGCAAGCTGTTCACAGCGTTCTGGAACTGTTTTAGATTTCCAGAAAACCATGTCCCGTGCCCGTTCAAGATTTCTGCTGTGACAAGTCCCTGTGTACGCGCTGCTGCAGCACAAAAGCAATATCAAGGAAATTTAAAAGATCTGTCGGGTGGGCTCAAACACCCCACTCCCTTCTGGATGACTTCCAGATAACAGCTTCTTGCATGAAGCTAAATAAGCTGGGCATCAGCCAAGTGCAAGGAGCACAAACGGTGCCAACCCTGAACGAGCGTCCTCGCCCTGCAAACTCACACGGGCCCTGAGGAGCCTCTACTCACGTAAAGCAGTCAGGGAACGACACAGATGTTAGGGAGCTGTAAATTTACATTTTATTTGGAAAAGGTCATTTGAAAAAAAGAAAAGCACTACTTGGTGGGTGATGCCATGCCATGGCTGCGGACTGGACAGTTTGCAACATCCAAGGACCGAGTGAAGCTGCTTTGTGGGAAATGGCCAGCTAGATCGCACAGCATCCCTCCGCTCTCTGACTTAACCCGCCCGAGTTCAAGCTCCTGGGAACATCTCTGGTGCCCCTGATGCCACGGAGGGTTTCACCTGGCTGGCAATGACTTTCACGGTGACCACTCGGGGAACGGAGGTGCATCACCTATTTTTGAGGTTATGGAGGGCATTTTCAGGGCCTGAATTTAGTGATGTCTCATTACAACACTCCTTCCAGCCTGTCTGGAGTTGCGTTATGTAAAGAAAGCAAACAGAACCTCATCATCTTATTTTGGCTATGTTTTTTTTTCTCCCACCATAGTGGAATAGATGGTGGTAAGAGCTCACTGTAACACAAAAGTAATATCTAGCCAGAGCGTATGCTGAGTTACAGAACAGTTGGGAAATATCTTGGGACATTTCCAGCTCAGCTCTGTAGTTCTCCAAAGACTTTCTGCCCCCTGCTTTTGAGACATGTGGGAAGAGTGGGCAGTACCATCTGCTTCTGATGGAGGCTGACTTGAGGCTGTGCTAAGATAGTCATAAGTACAGATCCACTGTGAATAAATGCCTCGTGGTTTAATCGCCGAGCGAGGCACTTTGACTGCACAGTGGGGAGGAGCATGATTTCAGCTCAGCACCCTCCCAAAACACGAAAAACGAGGGCCCAGAAAAATCTGGCAGGCAACTGGTGCCAGAAAAACAAATCTTCTCTGAGAGATTTGAGGTTATCAGCTGAGACGCCGAGATGTGCGTGCAGCTCTTTTCCTGCAGGGCAGCCGGGATTTTGGAAGGCGGTCCTGACCTGCCAGCAGCCAGAGCAGGGGTTCGCCCGGAGAGCGGGCGTTTGCCAAAGCGAGCAAAGGCAGCTCATGCCAAAACTGGGAACAAACCTCTGCAGTCTGAGGAGGAAACCTGTGGCTTAGCCATTAGGTCATGCTGTTTCTCATACAAAGCGGCTTAATTTTTTCCATTTAGTGAGCAGAAAATGTTGGAAGTCACCTACAACAGTAGAATTTTGTAGACTTTTGTGCCAGTCCTTTTTAACCTCTGGCAATGTGAGACCCTGAGAGGACAGAGCTATGAAAACCCAAATTACTGGTGCAGAGCTTTTAAAGCTGACCATTATAATCGGCTTTGCACTGTTCATGGAATAATGTATTTTCAGCGTGGCCACAGCTAGTTCTCGACCTGCCTAGCACTGATGTCCTGCAAGGGTAACTAAGTCCTAGTAACATCCCTCACAGATACAGGACGAGAAAGTTTAATAAACCCTAGAAATCTCACACCCCCAACCAAACCACCTGACCCCCGCTCCCCAAAAGTTGGTTCCTGGCTTTCCGGACCAGGAGTCCTTCAGGTCACATCCACGAGCAGTGAGCAAGTGAAGAGTTTGCAGCTTACCTTATTACCCTCACGAGATCATGGAAGGCCTTGTCAACGTTTAGAGGTGGGTCCTTGGCGCTAGTTTCTATATAGGGAATCTGGAGGAGAGAAGCATATCACAAGAGAGATTAGTAACAGCCTACGTGTTGGTAGCAAACCAGTTTCAAAATGAAAAACCCTAAAGGCTGGAGAAATCGGGTGCCTAAGAGACTGGGGAAATACAGGTAAACAAAGTGTTGTCATGACACTGCTATCAACACCCTCACGCTCACAGCAAGGTCAGCAAGTGCTAACAAAAGGTCTGGAATAAACACTGGGCAAACCAGCTGCTATCAGAGCTCTGGGTTTGGGGAAGAATAATCACAGACTTCATGTCGTCAGATGTTCTCTCCCCCTAAGCTGCGCTTGCAGACAAGAAAATAGCCGAAGGTTGTTGAAAGAAGAGCACTTGCCAAAAATTCTTGCTTGCCACATTTTATTAGGACTACTGCATGAATATTTCATGACTACAATTCCCCTTCAGTGTAAAATGATCTTCTCCTTCAAAGTCTGACAGCCAGATGGGGCCTCCTAGAGTGCTTGTCCAGCACGCCGGCAGATTTATAAAACTGCCTCTGATAAGATATTTTCGTACACGGCCTTTTCCAAAGCGCGCGCGTACAGATGGGTGCAACATGCTGTGTTGCAGTTTAGGTGTCCTGGCTCCTACAGAAATGAGATTCCTCGGGGAGGGGAGGGAGCGAACCTGCCCTGCCAAACTCCCATCATGGCTTGTTTAGAAACACCCCACAGCTTGCCGTTTCGGCACAGCAAGCTGCCAAGAGGTCTCAGGCTTGTTCGCCTTTACCTTTCCATTCAGTTCCTCCTACGGGAGCTGTTGTCTCCCTCTGGGTATTCAGGGCTGCTGGCATTTAGGGGTGATTAGTGGAGTATTGTGTCATCTACCCCCATCCAAGACCAATTTTTGGCCTAAACTCTGGCATGAATAATGCAGAGCTAAGATGGTGGGGCAGATTTAGATAGGCTTAACAAGCTTGTAACTTCATTATCTTTAACAAGCTCACTTCCTACGGACACCTGGGTATATTTCCCAACGCCTGACTCTGCTTTTTCACTCCGGGAGGGTTCACTTTCTTCCCTTATTTTGAACATTCCACATTTGGCACCACTTACAGACACCTTGTACACGCGGCTTCGTGACAGCCGCTGCTTTGCTACAGCCTGGTGCACAGCAGAAGTTCTAGTTTCAATGATGAACTGGCCCTAATGAAAGGAAGCTGCATAGCTACTACTTTGGAGTAGTCGAAAATGTAATTGCAATTGTTCGATTGTAAGAGAAATGCTTTAATTCAGCTCTTAATGAGCAGAGAATTCAATTCCGAATGCCTGTAATGGGACTTACAACAACCAATTAAACAATTCCGCAAACTTACATTATGTTTTGTTGCCATTTCTCTTCCCTGTTCTCTTGTAATTTTCCGTAAGTGCATTAGGTCAACTTTGTTCGCCACCAAAATCATTGGAAAGGACTCTCTGGAAAAAATCAAAACCACCACCCAATTACTAGCAGACTACAATAAAAAACGCTGAGTATGTTTCACTTTCTGATGCTGACATCATCTAACATTTTCAGCTACAGACATCCCACATATGTTTGAAGAAATATAAAGACCAAATGAACACACATCAGCCCCCAGACTGTGCTACACATATATTCATATTGTAAAAATTTACTTGACAATTTGCATGCATCCACATATTCATTCTTATTTGCAGGGACTTGGTGTCATTGTTTTTGCAATGATAATAGCTAAGACTGAAGATACAACTAGATGAAGACAGAACTACAGAATTAGGCAGGAAGTTAACTAAGACACAGAGACAGATCTTGAACAGGAGAACAGAACTCTCGTAACAGTCAAGGCATATGAGCAGCTGCCTATCTTGGCAGCTGCTAGTCACTGCAAGGTAACGAGGTATGGTGGAGGAACTGGTGTCTGTTCATGTCCTGGTAGACACTCATCCACCAAGAGCAACCATGCAGGAAGAAAAGACAGACTCTGAGAGAGCTGGCACTTAGGGGGGCATCTCATGGGGATGACAATGTCTGGGGGCAAAGATCCCCATCAGTTGTTACCCCAAGTCCAATTGAAAGACTGGCAATGGTAGCTGGAATGAGGCTGGAGGAAACTGAATAGTCTTGCTAAGTTTCTAGATGCTATTACCTGCTTCTGTTCCTATAGCAAAAACCTGAACAATAGTCCTTTTCTACCAAAACCATCTACTTCTGTAATAATACTCAGTATTTCTTTAACTTTACTGGGCGTGTAAGTGACTGTCTTTGGACACTGCCTGAGGAGAGACCCATCTATCCACAGCACAACCAATGCAAGGCTCTCCTGACGAGGTGTGAGGGTCACTAGAAATCCCTGTAGCTCTGGTGATTAAACAGAGCCAAGGTGGCTTGTGCCATGGGATGTCCTGGCAGTGTGGCCCTGCCCACCTCAGCCCACTCCCATGTGGCAGCCTCTCCTCCGGCTGCAGAGAGCAAAGCCGTGCTGCAGGGCCTTTACCCACTGCTAGGAGGGAGGAGGTCCCTTCTGATAACTGACAGTTATTGCAGTGTTATTTTCTTATATTTAACTTTAAACCCTCCTAAAATGATTCCGGTGTTCTCTGCTGTAACAGAGCTGATTTTATTGGGATAAGGAGCAGCTGGCCATACTCATTTCTGCATAAAACACTTCCCTGAGTAACTCTGGATTTTCAGACAGCGTTTCTGTGTCATTTTTCATCGAGATGATAAGGGCTCCATCTTCTCTCTGGCACGTTGCCCCATTGCTCTGGCTGGAAAAATACCATACTGCACTCTGCATTTTAAATGAGTCTTACAGTTATTCATTCTGATAATGTGCCTTTGATTTAATTTTAATACCTGAGCATTGATATATCTTGACTCTGATCGTTCTGGAGCAAAACACTTCCTTTTCTGGATTATATGATTCCTTTTTGGCTTGCAGCACATTGATAAGAAAGGGACTACATTTGTACGGTATCTCTTTTGCCTTGTTTACATCAGGCATAAAACTCTGTGGGGACTTTGTTCCCTGTTGCAGGGCGTACGATTGCTAGTTGGACAAAGCTACTACAGTTGGAAGTTTTACTGCAATGAAGGTTATGGAAGGAAATAGGAGAAAAGCTTTTGAACAGCTCTGCTGAAGCGGCAGCCTGCAATTCCTTTGGATTTTAAGTTGCCAAAGCTGATTGCTGGCTTGAAAACCAGAGCGATGCTCTGCTCCCAGCTACCCGCGGGTCTGGCAGGACGGTTTCGTTATTCATGCTGCGATTTTCAGAACAAGCTCAGGTTTTGGGCGAAGCGTTCAGCTCCTCGCGCTCTGCGCTTCGGTGGCGTTGAAGGGGGGTGGAGGGGGCGGGGGGGGGGGGGACACGACAAAAACAACCTCCCCAGCCTGTTTCACTTCCTGCTTCTCACACGCCGGCCCCGCTGCTTGCACGGCATACGGAGGGGTAAAAGTTTCAGTCCAGGGCAAAACAATGAATACCGCATCTCGTTGTCACAAAGTTAAATTCGATAAAACCGACAGCGGTTTGGGGCAGACTACAGGACTACAGGAAGCGCTGTCCCGTCTTCTTCAGCTTTCAGAAACAGATTTAATTTGCCCCAAGCTGAGCTGGCAGTGAAGAAAAGGCTGGCGTGATCTGGGAGGCAGTCTGAGCGACTGACATTTTTCTTCATTTAGATTAAATCAAAGGGTGGGTTTTCCTTTACTTTTCACTTTTGTGGGCTCTGCTTCAGATGCTTTACTGGCAGAGCTGTCAGCTGTGAACCTCACATGATACGAGTCCACCCTTCCTGTGGGGAAGTTATTCAGAGCTGCGAAAGGAAGCCAGCAACGAGGCCCGAACCCTCTGGTGGCTTTTCTTGATGACTTCCATAATTAAAAGCCATTATGAATGGAAAAACTAAGTGTTTCAAAGCTGCAGACATATAAGGGCTTAATTCACACCCCACCCAGTGAGGACGGATTCATCGCCTCTTGAACCAGGATGGGAAGCGGGAGTTATCTTGGAGATAACACCCTGGCAGCTTCCCCTCGCTCTGTCAGGACGCATTTGCTTACCACGATTAAACTCTCAGCGCTGCCTTCTCCCATGCTTGCAGCAAGGAGGGGAGCGGGTGACCTCTCCTGCTTTCTCCCCAGTCACGCAGAGATGTTTTGTTCATTGAAAATGGTTGCTGCAGAACACGACGCGTTAAATGCGTCACACCCCTTTGTAAGAAATACATTTCCTTACAACGTGAGGCGTTTTCCCCTTCAAGACACCTGTTCACAGCCCTGTATCATACCTGCAACCTGGTCTAGTGGGAGGTTGTCCCTGCCCGTGGCAAGGCGGTTGGAACTAGATGATCTTTAAGGTCCCTGACAACCTAAATCATTCCATGATTCTATGGTCATGCAGGACCTTCTAAGGTTTGTTTGGCACAAATGGAAGCCAGGGAAAGGAGGATGCTGCCAGGACACGCTGAAGGATTAGGGTCAAATGAAAACTTGCTGACTCCCCGCTGGTGTTCCCCAAGTGCCTGCACTGTGCGCAGAGCATCCTTCTCCCTCTTCAGAGCCAAATGGGTTACCTTCAGAGGTGTCTGCCTTTCTAACACCGCTCTGTCAGACCGTTCTGGCAGGAGTTTTGCCCTTCCAGACCCATTTTCACTCCATCATAACACTACTGAACTTTTCCACGTGGAAAGCACTACATGCTTATCAGAAGAGGTAAAACACTTCTTATTCCTCGTAGAGGTCACAAGGATTTGCCCTAGGATACCCGGGGAGTAAAAAGCAGGGTGAGAAGTGCAACCACCCCCATGGCACAGTGTCCAGGGCAGCGGGAGGGGGGACTCAGGCTCCACAGCACCCACCTGTCCTTGACTCTGAGGATCAGCTGGTGGAACCGGTCCACGTGCTCGAAGCTAGCCTTGTCCGTCACTGAGTAGACTATAAGAAAACCATCTCCAGTCCTCATGTACTGCTCCCGCATTGCGCTGAACTCCTCTTGGCCCGCAGTATCCAGAACTAGGACAGAAAAAATGAAGGTTTTTAGTTACTGTGAGGACCTGTGGCTGCTGTCACTGCTATGTGTCCTACATGGCCTTTCTGCCTCCACTGGGCTTGGTCCTCTCAAAGGCTGCAAGATTTGACAAGAGGAACATGGATGGACAAGGTGGTTTCTTGTTACAAACCAAAACCCACTCCCTGACCCCACTCATCACCATGTGCCTGTGCTGGGAGCGGATGGAAGGGAAGAAGACTACATGGATTTTACTTTCCTTTTCCAGTACCAAATACCGACCGCTGAACTTGGGGAGCTGCTCCTCTGGCAAGATATGGCTCAAAGTGTTTCACAGCCCTCCATCTTTCCCTCTCCCAGCTTCCTCTGTTCCCCACATGGAAAAACCCAAGACTGGAAGAGTAAGTAAATGCCAGTTTAAATGTTAGAGACAATCTACAAACTGTGCAGTGAAGCAAAGCTGGGAGACAACCCAGAGTAATAGCTACAAGCATTTTCCTTTTCTCAATACCTGGGTATTATTTTTACACAATTATGCGCTTTCAAAGCAAGACGGTACAGCCTTGAGGAACGCACCTTAAATATTTAGTCCCAAGTGGTGTGCTGATATTGAGAAGCTAATTAAAGCAGGTGAAAAAGCTTTAAGTGACTTGCATATCCTATACAGCAATCCTGTTTCTGTGCATTGACAATGCCTAGATCTATGCTCAGTTCCCCAGAACATCCCAGTTGTGGCAGGAACCCAGATGGTGCTCCCCACTAGATTAACCTCCTCACTAATATGACCATAACTCTCTAGTTCTCCATCACACTGCCTTGTTGGGGGTCCCATCAGCTACATCATGGACCATATGTGGAGCCTTCTGGGTAAACACCACATACTGATGCACATCAATTCTTGGGCCCCAGCTTTATACACTGCCAGGATTTTGGCTGGCAGGAGGAGGGTACATGAGGGATTCATGAGCTTAGGTTATGCCAGTACAAACACAGTGTGAGCTCAAAATGCATCAGCTGCTCAGCAGTGATAGTCCTAATGCATCGTTGTATCCTAGAGGCAAATGCAGGACCTTCATGATGACTGGGAACGCTTTCACATCCCAGCCAACTGGGCTGGGTGGGAAAACTGTTTCCACCTCCACTGTACAGCCACAGCGTTAGCATCTGCTGCCCACGAGTGATGGGGAAAGCCCAGGGCACCAGTGGATGGTGACTGTGGCAGGAGCGTACTGCTGACAGAGCAGCAGGGCTTGATACGGGTTTTTCTAGTCTGAACAGGCTCACAGCCCTAGCAAGGTGTTCCCTGTAGGGGTACGTACTCAGGCCGTCCCAATTTCCAGATGGGGCCAGGATAAAGCCCACTTTGCTGCCAGCATTACTTGCTGAATCGCACGGGTGGCCATGGGTGGACATGCTGCATGTCACAGCGCACCCCACGCCTTCACTATATGTCTGGAGGAAAGGTAGCTATGCTGGAGGACCTGGAGACCCTACTTGGTGACGGCAGACCCTTTAAAGCCTTCAGCCTCATTCGTTCATCTGCCTTAGCTGGTCTTGAACATCTGTTTCCCTGAGCCCTTAAGGTGAAAAGAATTTCTAGGCTCCTGCAGAGACCCTGAGATTTAGGCTTGTTTGCCAAGTAGCTGGAGCTTGCTGGATTCATAGCCTCTTCATACCCTTTTATCCTGCTTCTCCCCTCTAAATCTAGGAAAAAAGGGTCTCAGCTCAAAGGTATCCAGGCTATTCTTAAGGACTGTACAAAAAAATTATAAAAAGAAAAAAGAAAACAGAAAGACAACCCAAAGACACTGCATGTGCTGGTGAATTTCTATGCCCTGGGCAGAATTGCTACCATGGAACAAGGCCAGGACCGCGTGGCTAGGACGGAAGAGGAAATTAATCCTTCCTACCCGCCCAACCTGTAAGGAGAGGCTGGGCTGCCCTCATCTGACTCCTGCACCAGCCGGACACAGCATCAGGGCAGGGCCGAGAGCTGACAACCAACACATGCACACACTCCCTTCCCTTCTCCAACACACATACCCAACTTGTGGTGGAGTGGGACAGCCTCTCACAGGGGGCCAGGCTCTCTTGCCCTCCCTCCCCCCGAGACAGGGCAGGTGCCCGAGCGCAAGCCGTGGGCAGGAAGGTGGAGATGGATGTGCCGTATCCTGCATGGTAATTTGCTTAGGGACTTCCCCTTGCTCTGGCACATTTGCAAACCTCCCATGAAACGCATGAGGAGCATCCAGCTCTGCTCCTGCACCCATCAACCCATCCCTAGCTCTGCCTCTCCAAAGCTTTCCATCTCCCTGCTAGCGGGTGGGGGATGAGCCCGTGGGGGGCTGTGGGGATACCCAAGAGACAGCACAGGGCTGTGGTCCTGCCACTCCTACCTCACCTGGATCTTGGCCATGGCATCACGCTAAACACAGGCAGCGCTGCTGTGTCAGCAGCTGCTATTTAAAGGGAATTCACTTGCAGCGTTCATAGAAAGGCGAGCAAGTCCAGGCAGCATTTAAAAATGGAACTTTGGAAACGCAAGTAAAAGACATGCAGCAGTGAAGGTTATGCTTAATCTCAGATGGGTTGTTCATGCGAAGTTAAGCATCATGTGGATGGCCAAAGAAGGTCCTTGCTGTAAACTTTAAATGTGCTCTTCATAAAGACAACCCCCCCCCATCCTAACCCTTCTGTACTACAAGAGTTGTAAACAAACAGAGAGAAGAGTGCGATCTGGATCCTTTGTAGGCAGGACAGGACCACATCCTGGAACGTGTCAGCATCGAAAAAGGGCCACATGCAAGTGGCTGTTCTCCTGCTGTAATCCTGTGCCATACAAGCTTCAAGAAGACTCTTATCTATAGAAATGGGGAAGTAGCAAGGAGAAACCTTGGGAAGGGGAAACTGGAAAGGTGATTTGACTGGCTTCCCAAAGGGGTGAGGAGATTTACGATGTCAGCCAGCATTTGTCTTCTTTTAAAATCCCTGTTTCTGCAGACAGGATGCCAAAAGACATAGAAATAATCATAAGCAGAGAAGAACTCTCCTCCCCTGGTCCACTTGAAAACCAGCAGTTGCCTCTTACTGGCAATTGCCCCACTGGCAGCGCATAAAAGCCAATGTGGAAACAAGGCTGGCCCAAAGCGCAGCGGGTTTCCCCTACCTCATTCTTCCAAGAACTGAAATCAAACTCATAGGCTGCGCAGCGCATGGTCAGGGACTTCCAACAGCAAATTTGGTCAAGTTCCCACAAACATGATGGAAGAAGCAGCAAAAAGGAGCATTAACAAAAGCGTTTGAGTGAAGAATGAGGAGAAGCCAAGGACTATGTTTGACGTAGGAACAGACATCTAAAGAGGGCAAAGCCATTTTACAGAGCTATCATGCAATCAGCTGGAGACTAAACTAAGAGCAATTAGGCTGTGAGAGCCCAGCGGGGAAGTCTCTTGCTTCGGCAGGTAAGAGGTTGCTCAGCAAAGAGATGCCCTTTTCCACGTTTCAGTGGACGTGAGCCTGACTTTTGTGATGAACTCCTTGCTAATTGAATCTTAGAGCTCCACGCACCATTTTCCTCTGAATCCTGATGGGTTAGGCAAGAGCGAGGCTGCTTAGAGAGCACTTCTGAGCAGACACAGGAGCCCAGGAATACACAGGAACAGAAGCACTTGGTGCTTCCAGGTATTTTATGTGGCAATGTCTCCATAACTGACGGTGATTTGAGTGCCCATCCAGAGACACAGACATGTAAATCTACTATGAAATCTGAGTCACGCCATTGCTTTTTCTAGAGCCTAGGCTGGATTCAGTTCAGATTCAAATGCAGCATTCCCAGCCTTCGGGGAGCTCAGATCTGGTTGTGCAGGTGCATTCTTCTTTTCATACCTAGGCAAAATTCCCTCCTACGTCTTTACCCTTACATTGCTGGGCAGCTAGGTGTATAGATCAACTGAAGTGAGTTTCTCCACTGTCCGTGGCACCTAAGGGGCCAGAGATGATCAGACAGGCAGGTTAAACCCATTTTCTGTCCTTCAGCCCTTGGGTTTCACTGCCCAAACCAGGCACCAGCAGCCTGTTCCAAGCAGTGATTGCACATTGCTGCAGCCAGTCCTGAAAGCAGCTCAGCTTGGAGTGCCTTGGCCTCCAGCATCCAGAAGAGTGGCTGTGTCTCAGAAAGCTCAGGACAGGAAGCGGTTATTTGTGCCTTCCTTGATCTCATCCTCAGAAAGGAAAGCACAATGTGTATAACTTGATTTTTGCAAGCGGTCTCTGTTGAAATCCCTTTGGCTAGGTATGTGCAAGCCTTTGGGGCTGGATGGATCAGCGGGCAGAAAGAAACCTGGGTTCACATCACCAGGGAGAGCAGCAGCACAAAGCAGCCTGACCCCAGGCGTCTTCTGCTTCTATAGCTTCTTAATATGAAATACAGGAAAAATCCCTGGAGCAAAGAGGAGAACTGGGAATGTGGCACTGTCAGGAGACCACAGGCTACAGAGCCAGGCTCCTCATGGCGCTTCTCTCACCACATCTTGCTTTCGTCTTGGCACCGCAGCTCCGCTTCAACAGGTGGGGCCGGAGAGAAACTCCATCCCCAGCTGCCCTGCAGCTTGGCAGCTAAGCTCAAGGGAAAACTTAGCTTGAATTGACAAGTCAAACCAAAGAGTCTCAGGCTGAGGAAAGCCATCCCCACAGCCTTCATCCTCCTTCCATCAGCAGCGCGGTGGGAGAGGGCAGCCCCCATCGACCACTGGCTTCAGATGGAGAACTGGTATTCTGGGTGCTGAGCAGACAGGGCGCAGGGGCCACAGCTCATATTCAGTATTCCCACACCCCAAGTCACTTGAAGAGATATGGGGTGCCCATACGGTAGGCAGGGCGAGGTAGATTCTTCACTTGGCCACTCTGATGCTTCTGCTCCTTCTCAGACACAGCCACACTGCCCCTGGCGTGAGAGCTTTCCTCAGGGAAAAACACGCGACGGGGAAACACTGGGGCTTTTATGAGCCCTTCTTCTGTGCCCTAACTAAATACACAGATGTTATAACATGGAAAACCCGAGTACTTGAATTCTTGCCCTTTCTTTAAGAAAAAAAAAAAAAAAGAGGGGCTTTCAGAAGAAAGGCTTCCACATCAATAAACAGAATAAAGATGGGAGCCCTTAAAGAAGCTCTTTCTCTAACAAAGGACAAGTATTCAAAGCCTTGTGTTTTCCATGTTGCAACATCAAAATTTTCCTGGCAGGAAAAAAATCCCCACAACCAAAGACAAAAACCCCTCTTTCAAGGTTGCAAAATCCCAGCAATTAGGGGAGGGAAAATACTGTACACACAAATAAAAGAATGAAAGTATAAACTTGATTTGAATTTTAATTCTTTCAATGACGCGACCCGAAGTTTAAATAGAAAAAAAAAATAAAAAATAAAGTGAGCCGCAAACCAACTTTTCTGCTTCCAAGTCTGAAGTGACCTTTGATCTCCCTCTGGCCTCCTGGCTGAATTGTTCCCAAGCTTCCTGAGGAGAAAAGCAGAAAAGCAGGCAGCCTGTCCTGGGATGACTAGCAGCAAAAACCCTCGGCAAAAAGGGATGGATGGGAGACGCGGGTGGAAAGGGCAGAGAGGGAGCCCGGGGGAAGGAACGGCTCTTGGTGTTACTCCACGGGGATGCACACCAGGGCTGTGCAGATCTAGCCCAACACAAGGGCGCCCAGGGATTAAGAGGGGGACTTGGGAAGAAGAGAAATAAAATGGAAAACTGAAGCTCAGGAGCAGGAATACAACTTCTAGGCAGTGAGAGTTTCATCTAAATCATACCAGGGGAAGGCAAGGGAAGAGGAGGGAGATCACAGCCTCCTTCCACCCAACACACAGGCACAATTCCTTGCTTTGCTGGTACCAATTGGCACAGCCCTACCGACAGCTAAGAGTTTAGTCCAATCCATCAACGTGCCCAAGGCATGTGCTTGTGGCCATCTCTTCCTCTCCTCTTCCTCGCCACCTTTTTTATCTCTGCGGTTCATGAGCCATAAGGAATTTTGAACCACTGGGAATTTTTTGCCATATTAAAGTATTCCACTTTTGGCTTCATGCCCAGATTAATAATTCCAGACTGGCATTTTGCAGCCACACCAAAAGAAATCCTCTGCTAATTGCTAAGATAGCCAGCACACAGAAAGGAGTGTACAAAATTAATGACAGCAACTCAATTGGAGCAACAGCTAATCAAAGCAGATTAACCCTGGCCCCCACTTAATTCTGACCTGATGTGTCTATACTGCACCTGCGTGTGAATGCATTTAACCAAGCACATCAGTGTGCTGATTTCAGCATGGACAGCTGGGGATAAATGAAGATAACGTATGCAGAGAAAATTGGAGGCTGATCTTGAAGCCTCGTTGGGGTGGCAGCAACTGGAAAAATGGGCTAGCCACAAATTGCATGTGCATCCCTTATTCAGGTTAAGTGCCCTGTTCCACTCTACAACACTCGTCTTCCAAACACTGCATTGATGGTCTTTATTGCTAGATTTACGCCAACTTTATACGTATTTTTGTGTAGCGTTGGACTTGAAGACACCAAGCACAGGCCCCACAATCTTCTGTGAGGCAGGGAACTATCATAGACTCTTCTTTGGTGAGAAAATAGACACAGAGACACGCCCAAGCCAGAGAGCAAATATGTGAAAGAAGAGTTTGAATGCAGGTTTGGCTCCAAGGTCTAAAATCTGAAATAAAAGCCTATTCCATTTAAATCTACTTTCAACGAGACATTTCAGCAAAGGAAAAGAAAAATGCAAGTCAAACATTTCATCACGCTGCCAGTTAGTGCTATTGAATAAATGTACGTGGAGGTCTTCGTGGAGGCAAGCCAAATGCTTTATGCAAGCTGGCTAGCACAAGGGTTTTTTTACAACATAATGCTGGTGCGGATACCAAATGCTAGAGACGCTTTGTACAGAACTGCTCAGGCAACAGCCTGGAAGAGGGTGGGCTGTGTTTTCTTTTTTTTTTTTTTTTTTAAATTAAGTTGTTGGATGCCAATGTATTTTATTTTTTTTTAAGAACTATTTCTGCAAACTTAGAAACTTATGGAGCCCCTAACACTATATCCTCACTTGGTAGTCTCATCTTCTAAAACGAGTTCCTACTTTGGGGGTGGGCAGCTGCTTCTTCCCACCAAGCACTGCATGGAACATCAGCTTCTAAAGGATTTGGTCATAAAGGACAACTGGAAAGTCTAGAATTTATCATGATGCATCTTTACCCTTCCTATCATGTTTGTCCCTAATTTTATACCATAAGTGATTCATGCAACCACGTGTAACCACAACAAGAGCAGCTGTCCAAGTACATGGTGACCTCCAAGAATGGCCTAGATCCAAAGCCTATGATAGAAAGCTGTGGCAGAAGACACGTGTGATAATCTTTATGCCCTGTTTCTACTACGCAGACGGTACAGGCTCACATGCTTTTCCAAGCAAGAATATGGCTTTTCTTCCGAAATTCTGGTTGTTCAAAATCTCAAGCGGTAGGAAAGAGAAGGAGAAGCTGCAGTTTCACTTCTGTGGCCGCAAGACATCTGTGGGCACACAAACTCTGAAAGTCAGAGATTCCCAACATGCCATTCGAGGCCACAGCTGAATTCAGTTCAGCCCGACTACAGCCACTAAACTCCATCTGAGCAAAAGAAAGGCTTTTTCATTAAAACAAAGGGTTAAGTTTCTGCTTGTTGAAAAACAACCTCTTTCTCCACTCCCACTCAAGTCTGGGTTGTTTTTTGATTAAACAAAAATTCCAAATATTCAGTGAAAGATGCTTTTTCTACTTCCAAATAATTTACAAAAACCGGGCTGTTTCAGCCAAACCCAACGTTTACAGCAGCTGGTACTGTTATATCAGAAGATGGGGCATACCAGCGAAGATAAAGGTTGCTTGTTTTAGAGGGCTGGATTCTGACTAAAAAGAAAGAATGGATTTCAGTTGCAGTGGGATTGGATTTTTCTTTTATACAACACTGTCATTTTAAAAGTAAAAGTGTACATTGGTTAATTGAGAGCAGGTATCTCTGATGCAGATGACAGGAAGAAACACATTTGGGCACCAATTTCACAAATATTCCCTCATATCAGATATCAACTACTAACATATTTAAATGAAAAAACGTTGGCAAGATTAAATTGTTTGGGTTTTTTTAAATACTGAGTAAAGGCTGTTCTTTAAGGACCTTGGGGCCATTTGTACTCACTAAATTGGATCTGATAAATCCTTAAGAGTGCAATGAAGGTCTCAAGTGTCCAGACCGAGCTTAAGGTCTTTACAGCAAACCCCACCAGCTTCCACGTTCCACCACTCATGCCAATTCCCCAGTTTTCTGTCCCCACACACCAGTGATACATACGCAGAGACACCAAAGATCTTGAGCACCTTCAGGACAAGAGGATGGAGGTAGGAACTCGCCACAGGTGAGGTTAAATTTCATTCAGTTGTGTTAGTGGCCACCCACATGCACTTGGGTAACTAAGACACAAAATATTTGCTTGCTTTTATGTACTACCTAATTATTGTATAAAGCCAAACAAAACTTATAATATTAACAGCAATATTCCCCTTATGGCTGTGGTCAGTCTGACTCTTGCAGCACAAACTAATAAGTTGCAGTTTAGGTAATACAGGGCTTTTTCCTCACATGCAGAATCAAGGTTTTTTGGTTGGCTGCTTTGGTTTTTTTTTTGTTTGGTGTTTGGATTTGTTTTTTTTTGTTTGTTTGTTTGTTTGTTTTAAAAAAAAGAAAGTGATTTTTCTTCAAAGAACTAAAAGATCTTGGCTACAGCAGCTCTCCAGGCTGGTACCCTACCCGTCTTTAAATTAAACAGATAACTAGATATGAAAACATCATGCCTGAATTACAGGAGTTCAGAGGTATTACAATTCTTCACTGTCAGTGGATGACAGTTTTGATTAAATGTTCTTTCTGGTTATAACCCTCCTTCAGTTACCCACTCACTGTTATTTCCCAGGGGATGAGCCTAACCACAATGAAATATCATTAGCAATAGTCACCTCACAGTGCTATAATTCATCCTTCGTAGAAGCCCACCCCGAATGTCTATGATAATCTGTAAGTTTTCACACTCTGGCAAGAAATGTTTGTGTGCAGAACTGGAACCAACACAACTGGAAGCAGAAGCTTTGCTGGAGGTCAGCAGGGGACCACGTGTCGCAGCTCACAGGCCAGTTTGCACTCAAATTCCTGGCAGCCCACGGCGGAGTAGAAGGGACACGAGGGCACAACAATGCTGTGGGAGGCATTGAGGTCTATTTGCACTTCTGCTCAGCTGGAGGGGAAAGGGGACCACGAGAGTAACTTGCTTACCATCGAGGATTGCCCATTGCCCGTCTATTTCCGTGTGTTTCAGGTAGGAGTCTTCAATAGTTGGGTCATAGTCTGGCACAAAAATCTTCTGGAAAAACTGAATGGTGAGGGCACTCTTCCCCACGCCACCATCTCCAACCACCACCAGCTTGTACGTGGGGAGGTTTTCGCTGGGAACAGCGCTTGTAGCCATGCTTCCAGTGTGCTAAACCTGCTGGAGAAAGAGATCATCTCCGATCACTCATTAGCAATTAAAAGAGAGCAACGTGCACAAGATGGCTTTTACCTGCTGCCTAAGCAGTGAGGACGAAGGCAGTACTGACATCCAGCACCTACCCTCCACAAGAGCTCTACTGCAACCCAGAACCATCACTTAGAAGTGTAGACAACCCCCTCACTGTGGCTTGTTTGCTCCTGCCTTGTCTACAAGGACTGCTAATTGCCACCAAACGCGTGTGCAAAACTTTTATCATCTGAATACCTTTCCTATAGGGACTGGGCCCATGAGGCCATGCCAAAAATCACCAAAGGCCAGGGCAGCTGCCAAGTTCCAGTTGGCAGTGACCCAGTGCCATTGAGAAGCCAGAGCCTTGCTGCTCTTCACTGCTTAACTCGGTACAGCAAACACTGAATGGTGTATTACATCCTGGGGCCAGATCTGCCTGCAGAACTGGTGGTGATGGATGAAATCAGAGTTAAAGGCCCAGCCCTGGCTCTGCTGACAGACAAGTTTTCAAGTTTGAGAAATGAAAACAAGAAGGCAGCAGGCCAGGAACAACAGGTGGGTTTTGGTTTGCCCCCCCCAACCTGCCTTTCTTTTTTTTTTTTTCCAACCCTGCTGTGGCAGGAAGGCTGGTTTCTGCGGCTATGACACAGTCAGAGAGGCAGGAGAGCAGCTTCCCCTGCAGCCCGGTCACACCGCTCCCCTCACCTCGGCTGAGCCGCGGAGGAACTGACTCTTCAAAGAAAGAAGAAAAAAATTCACTGGCTGCAACTGGCCAACGGCACACGTGTGTGGAGAAAGGAGAAGAGGCAGCCATTGCTGAATGGCCCATTTCAACACTCAACAGCAGTGACCGCTTATTTAAGAAGCGGCCAGGTGAGCGGTTTGGTATGTAGACTGCAGAAAGCAGAGCCCTCCACCCACCTGCCACACATGGGCAACAGCGATGCTCACTCAAATCACACAGACAATGGGTGGCCATCTCCCAAATCTGAATGGCCATTGCAGTTTCAGGGAGGTCTTCAGACATTAAAAAAATAAAATAAAAAACCTCCATCTTAATGGAGTTTTGGCTCAAGAGAGGGCAGTTGATTTCCTTGGTATCGGTTTTCTTGATGCAAGCCATCCAGCACGGGAGCAGCTGTGGTGATGCTTTCTGCAGGCACCTTTTCCCATCCATTTTGTTTTTTCCATCCATTTTGGTCTTACTTATGCCCTTCTGGCTGCAGGCGCTGGCTGGGGTCAGCACTGAGGGGGGACAAGGACTGCTCTAGACTACCTGCTCTGGGGAAGCCCCCATAAACTGTCGGCATCCCGATCTGTATCCACACTTCCCCACACAAGCTTTTGGAGGCTTTCCCAATAACCATAGGAATTTTTCTTCATTAAGAAGAGGACTTTAACTTGTTTGTTCTCAGAGACCACCGAGCAAGGCCGATGTGCTGAGTGCCACAGCTCACCCAGGTGGTGCTCAGGAGCCGAGGCTGCAGGGCTGCTGCTTGCACTGTGCAAGTTAAGCCACCAAATAAAATAATTTTATATCAGCCTATAGTATAGAATATATTTTTTCCCAGAAATTCTTTCATTTTGATATTTTTCAAATAAAACACTTCAACTTTTCATTTCCAAAGAGGCCCAAAGGCCAACGTGGACCATTTTTCAAAAAGACAAGAGCATAACCCTGTAATGGTTTGATTTCATATTGAAGAAGATACCAGCTTTCCAAGTTTATTTTCTAGTTTCTCTAATCCCTTTCTCCTAAATCACTAGTTCAGTTTAATCCAAAATACTGAACTATAAAGGCACTTGCCTGGGGGTCCCACATTCCTTACTGTATACTGGAGACCTCATCCTTTGAGAAAAGGCTTTTCACAGTCATTTCACAGCTCTACTAACCAGATTTTCCCTCCACTACATATCCACCTTCCCACACACGCAGGCAAGTGCACGAAAGAAGACAAAATAAAACCAGTTCTGAACATTCACATTTGAATTTAAGTTTTAATTATGGGAAAAACATCCTCAGGCCAAAGCAGCCTGTGGAATTTGAGCCATAATCTAAAATATAACTTATGAAACTTGAGTGATTCACGGTATGCTTTTTCTGTCCACAACGTAGGCATGAGAACAAGGCTTCTTTGCTACTTCTTGCCTCTGATCACCATACCATAATCCGACTAGTGCCAGCAGGACCCAACTCTACCTACAGTCCCACCTACAGTCACAGCTCAATGCCAAAAGAGAAAACACCTCCATCTTTTAAATGAGGGAATCTCCTCTCCTCCATCCTTCCCAGCACACATTACGTATGATAAAGTACAGCTTGCACTTGAGGAACTTTTGCAAACACAGGAATAAATTCCCATATGCATAATCTACATGTTGTGCGGGTTAAATGCCTTGACCTCTGATTAAGGTCACGTACTGGATATTTCTCCTTGAGCCAAATGTATAGAAATTGTCTTAGTTTCTCCTCTAAAATCCTGTAAGGGAGAGAGAGGATGATCACAGAGGTGAGATTGCTGAAGCTTTTAAGAACTGCAAAGGCCTCTCGTCCAAGTTGAGACAAGCCAAAATTTTCAGAGCAAGAACAAACATGATCAAGTCTGCTTGTTTCTATACCATCTTTGGAGAAATTCTTGAGAACAGCAAGAATTTCCACTGCAAGCAACAGCTGCTGGACAGGGAAAAGGAGACCAAGCACCAGCTGACCTCCCAACCAGTCTTATCGCAGTTCCTCACCATAATTCCAAGGAAAAGTTCCTTACATGCATTTTTGGGAGAGTAAGCAACTTTCTCATACTTACAAGATCACACATCAATAAGCAGCATGCTCAACTGCACAGAAACCTACAAATTTCAACTCAATTTCTCATTTTTGCTTGGAAGACCAAGTTTTCTTTCAGCATAATCCTGCTTGGGTCAGCTGATCCTCACAGGCCCTTTAGTACAGAGACCCTGGCTAAAACCCTGTAACCCCCAACCCATCTGTCAACAATTTTTTCGCTGTGTCTGTGACCAAGATTTCACCCCATCCTTCTTCACACGGCGGAGTGGCTCCATCTGGGCAATATGAAAGGCCGATTGTTAGTGACATGTCGAGGGACAGGCCGCGGATGTGAAAACCATACTCCATTTGTGCATGAGTTTTGACCTTATCGCAAAACCACAAGCTACTGCTCGGCAGACAAGCATTACATTTTCATTGACATTTAGCACCAGCCCCTTTAACTCGCTCCTCAGAAGCCTCAAGCTTATCTTGCATGAAATGCTCCCCAAAGTACTAGGATAATACGTAGCCCATTGTACAAACTGTGAATCTGCCCAACACGCTTATGGGTTGAATCGGGGCATTTGCTTCCCGTCTTTTCCAGAAGTTTGGTCATACCGTACGTCTATGCAACCAGACTGAGCTCGGGGAGAAACAGCAAGAACAGAACTCAAAAAAAAGTAATTAAAAAAAAAAGTTAGGCACTGTAGGCTGGTTTGTTGAGCAAAAACAACATGTATTTTAGGTGATACTAGCATGAACAGATGAAAACTTCTACTGAGTGTCAAAAGGCATCAAGTTTAGAGCCTGGGGCCAGGCTCTTTTCAGTGGTGCCCGGGGACAGGACAAGAGGTAATGGGCACAAACTTGAGCATAGGAAGTTCCACCTAAACATGAGGAGGAGCTTCTTTACTTTGAGGGTGGCAGAGCACTGGAACAGGCTGCCCAGAGAGGTGGTGGAGTCTCTGTCTCTGGAGACATTCAAAACCTGCCTGGACGTGTTCCTGTGCAACCTTCTCTAGGTGAACCTGCTTTGGTACGGGGGTTGGACTAGATGATCTCCAGAGGTCCCTTCCAGCCCCTATCATTCTGTGATTCTGCAGGGCTGTTTCTATGACACCAGCAGCCGCTGGAGCGGCAGCACCCAGCACACACTGCTCGGCTGGGCAAGCGCCTGCTGGGTACTGTCCCCAGCACACCGCTGGAGGTCCCCTGCAGTGATAACTGCCATTAAACTGCCCTAATTTCTCATGTATTTGCTAAGCAGGGTCTTCATGCACTCTGAACCCAAAAGACATGCTCATGCCCAAAGCCAGACAGCTACACTCTCTGTCAGAGAGCCGTTAATGCTCGTGGAAACGCTCCTCCTTGTACTGAGATGGCAGGTCCCATGATCCCAACATGCAAGTGTGTGATGCAAACCCCCCAAAAGCCAAGTACATCAATCCCTCTACACCTCCACCTGCCCTGATAACCAACGCAAGATGACAGCTCATGCCTTGACGAGATTATCATCTAAACCAGCCAATAAATCAAACCTTAAAAACAACATATGTCACCCCCTGGAAAATATTAAACACTCCCAAAGGTGTGCAGAGCTTCTGCGCCGGCTGGTTACGTTGCTATGGGCAAGTGCACAAGACTTGGGCTCATTTTCATGTGTTTTTGGCAAGAGTACTGACACAGTCATCCTTAGACAGGAGCAAGAATAAGCGTGTTTGCTGGAGATCTGACTGAGAAAAATGAAGCACAGACGTTCTTATCTATTGTCTGAATACAAAGCAGCATGTGGTAATAAGCTAACAAGCTCTGATGGTAATCATCTTACAATTTATATAGTTGTTTATTTTGAAGGAGCCAAGAGAAGGATCCATACCCTACGCAGATGAATGCCGTCAGGGCTCTGGTTAAGTCACTGGAAGGAGGCTGATTTATACTGGTGTCTTCGTACACAACAGCAAGTTCTGTGTCCTGACAGTACAAGCCAGTAAGGCTGAGACAGCCAGAAATCTGGCTACTTCTAGGGTAGGTGGCAAGGAAAAAAAGAGAAACACTGACCCACGTGTCACTGAGGTTGAGCCTCCTCTGCAGAAAGGGTTGCTTACGGAGGCAGAATAAACTGCATAAAACCCCATTTACCTGTCTGGACATGGGGATGGAATGGAAGGGCTCAGCTATCCTCCTTGGAGCAGCCACAGAATATAAAAACACCAAAGATGAAGAAATTCAGCTTAGTTTGTGTGATTAGACCCCCAAGCCTCAACATACAACAATAATAAAATCGACCCTAGGTATTTGATATTCGATGTGCGAGCACCCCTATCCCTGGTTTCAGCTCTGCTCTCCTGGAGGCACAGTTCCCAGGGCAAAGCCATTACAGCAGGTAAACGAGCTCAGAACCAAGCCCTGGATTTGCAGGAGAGGTTAGTGCAATTAAAGACACACGGGCTCCCTAACAGAGAAGCTCAGTATGACAGTGATTTACGGTCACCACGGCAACATGCAACACAAATTGCTTAATTCTGTTATGAAACCTCAAGAAAAGCTGCAGCAGGGTCTGTGTGGGAACCACCAGCTCCCTCCTCCTCTGCTGCAGCTCTCCAAAACTGACAACTTTAAGGAGCCTGTGGCCTCTATAGCAATAGGCTGAGATTTAGCATATACTTATGTACGTACACTGGCCAATTCCATCAGCCCATGGCCAAAGGAATTTGCCTATCATCGGCTTGCTTTGGTCCATGGATAGCTCTTCACATACATCCTGCCAGAGCTCTGCGTAGCTGAAGACACCAAACTCACCTGAGGCCGAGGAAGACTACCAGCGACTGAGGCTGCCAACTACTCCTACGGTTGCAAATAATAACTCTTCCTCTAGCCACAGCTCACTCGATTACGCCCTTTTACCCGTCCACTTTGCAAGCACTAGCAGCTCTATGTAGTGCCTCCAGGGTTGAAACTCTGCAAGATCTGAACACTTCCCTCCCTGTTCCTCTTGCAGACTGCTGGCTGCAGCCACACAACCACCACGACACACCCAGAGACGCTCGCCAGGTACCAAAATAGTTCAGGCTTTTGCATCTCAGGCAAACCCTTGGACAGGGAGCTCCTGAGAACCCTTGAAATATGGGACATGCCCATTTCAGAGGCAGCTGCCTCCCTTGAGTCATGCTGATCAGGACCAAATGAACTTCAGGAATTTCTCCCTTGAGCTGGCATCACTGTGTCCCAAAACTTCAAGAGCCAAAGGACCTGTAGGTGTATGAACAACGACCGACAATTATTATTATTAAATGAAGATGATTAACTCTTAGCCAGGTTTCCTCCAGTCTGTGAGATTTCCTGCCTGGTCAATGCCTCAAAAAGGACACACCAAGCAAAAGCTGGACCACATGCAAGTCTTCAGTGGGAAGTCAGCATGGAAGAGATCCATCATGTGGGAAGCCAGAGCCTGACGCGCTTTGTAGTTCTGGCATTAAGTCGTTCAAAACCCAAGTCAAATTTCAACTCTCTGAGGTTTTCTAAAAAGGAGGATCCTGCCAGGTGAGAGCGCTCTTAACTCCCATCAGCTTCCAGGGGATCTGATGGAGCCCAGCACCTGGCAAGACCTGCACAGGAAATTACAAGCATTTCCTTTTGGAGCAGTGATCAAAGCACTATCAGACTGCTACTAAAGAGGAGGGGGGAAAAAAAAAAAAAGTTGTAAACCAACTGTTGTTTAAAAATAAAATACTCAACCCAGTAACAAAGAGTTGCAACCGGTTGGGTTTTCAATTTAGGGGATGTGGTAGTGGATCATGGAAGTGGCCTCATGAATTCTCCTCCAGCGCAAAAAGATGCTGTACCCCAAGGGCTGCGCTCCCTGATCTCCTCACCGGCTTCCCATCCCAGCCAGACTTTTTCTCCTTTTCCACCCGAGATTGCATCACCTCCCCCACCACACAGATGCTGCTCGGATTTAGTCTAAGAGAAAGAAAACGCACCGGGGGAGTAATGAAGCACTTGAGATTCACACAAAAGGCAGCTAAAGGCAGTAGCTGCCTGATGAATACTTGGTAGTTATTTCAGGAAACATGGAATTATAGTCTGAACAAATAGTAATAATAAAAAGCCACGTCACTGGAAATTGCTTAGGTGGTAGGCGGCCTCCCCCGTCTCCCCCCACCGCGAATCCTTAAACGATAAGAAGGAGCCCTTGCTGTAGCACTGAGCAGCAGCTTTCCCATGGCCAGGCTGGGCTCGGGGGCTCACTCATATTTACTTGGAAGCATGTGCTTGTCAGTGTCCTGATCTGTATGTAAGTGCAGCACAGCATGCGTCAATCATATTGACAAATGTCATCCCAAACATACTCTGCTTCCCTCCCCCAGCTCCTCCTCCACCTCCCACAACAGCTCCGTTAATCTTCAGCCCGTTTCTCTTGGTGATGTAGTGCCCTTTTCAACATACGTAAGAAGATTCCTGTCACTCTGACAAGCTAACAGTCAGATGCAGAAGCCAGATTATTATTATTTTTTTTAATTAAAACAACACTGAAGTCAGATTTGGGTCATCTGTACAGTTACAGTCCCGCTGCTATCAGTCTTGTAGGAGAATCCAGATATGTGACCAGAAAGCAGCTTATGCGAGATCCATTCCTGTATCACTCAGACCTCGATTAAAACTGTATGGCTGCCAGTTTAGGGGTGTCCACTGGAGGCTGATCCAAGCCTTTTGCCAAGGCGTGAAAGGAGAGCATCCCTGCACAGTAACTGGGGCCCGAGGAAGCGGATGGCTCACCTACTTTTACTTCCATCGCTTCTCATGTGTTTAAATCCACCAGCCCTTTCCCTACTCATTTATTTCCAAAGCTCTCGGGAGACATCAGAGGATGACAGATTCCTGTATTACTCTTGAAAATTCTTTGCTAGTGAGGCCAGGAATGCCTCTCCTATGTTATCATGGAACTGATGAAGCTGACCTAAACATACTGTAGCAAAAAATCAGATAGCCAAGATGTTCCCCTGCCCTGCCCAGCCAGAGATAACACAACAAGAACAAATTTACAGTGGAGGAAGCGGCTTCGAATTCCAATAGCTGCCCTTCCTGCTTGCACAATCCCTGGAAATGGGCAGCTTCCCTCCTACGCATCCCAGCCTGCTGACACGCCAATAAAAAGACCCCAAATCCACTGCCCTGGGTGGTTTTGCTGCTCTTATGCTGCTCAGCAAGGTTTCCAAAGCAATAGCCCAGTGCTGCGCCAGTGCTCTGTGTGCAGCCAGACGCTTTACCGCCTGCACGTGGTCCTGCTGCTGGCAACGCATCCAGATGTGCATGGCACAGCCAGATGTGCATGGCACAGCCCTCCTGGCCTCGGCCAGCGCCGCCTTGGGCAAGCGGAAGCGGTCCATCTGATGAATTCATGCACGGCAGCACAGAGCTGTGGGGGGATCCTGAGCAGCCTGCCGACCATGGACTCCAGCCTGCCTTCCCCACCACGGCCCCGCAGCCCCCTGACAAAACAAGGGGCGGTTGATAGTATCCTGACCACGCCGTGCACCCACCCCTCCACCCAGCTCCTTGCCGGCTCATTGCGCTGTGGTCTTATGGACATCATGCTGTGCACAGGGCAGGCACGGCTGAGCCAATGCACAGACTTCATGGCACCTACGGTTGCTTTGGAGATGGTTTATGGATAGAAAGGCTACAGGGCCATCTCATTCCTGTCACCCTCCCACAAATCAATCATTACATTTGGCTCCAAGTTTCTCTTCCAGTCAGGCTCAATTTGGTATTTAATGCTTTTTACATCTCCAGTGTTGCTAGCAGATGTCTTTTGGGATGTAAATGGCTTTTTAAAGACACCCTTCCCTCCTGGCAAACACACTCTGCATCTCTTCAGACAGCTCTAAAGAGCTGGAGGCTGTAAAGGTCCCTGGTAATAGCATTTCCACGAGGGGATAGGTGAATCCTATCAAGTCCTAGGCTGATGCTCCCTCTCTTGGGGCAGAAGGTGAGAAGAGTAGGGATCTCCTGGCTATTTCCAAACCTATGCGCTCTACTGCAAATGTCCAAAACTTGACCCATGACTATGTCCTTTCTAGGCAAAAAGGAATATTATTGTCTCTATCCTATGGGAAAAAAAAAGACAGGCCAACCATTCTCTCTCTGCATTGTAGTGTTCCCTGGAATTACCTGTGAGCTATGGGGCAGCACAGATGTTTCTGCAACGCTTCTACACCCCAGGGCACAGGGCAGGCTTGTAGGGTGCTCTCTCAATTTTCTCAGGCTCCTGGGCTGAGGACAGTCCTCCTGGCTCCCAGCAACCCATTTGATACTCATTTACAGCTATAGAAGAGCACAGAACATGCTTGTCTGTGATGCTGGTGCTTTAGTAGAGCTTCACCAGCATGGGCTTCAGAAGATGAAGGAACAGCCATCTCCCAGTTTTAGCCAAATAGGCACTTGGCAGATTTTAGGTAGAATTTCATGACTCTCAATCCCAGAATCATGCAGAAGGCTATTTTCCAGGCATTTCCCAGGTCCATGTCATTACTCTGTCACTTGGAAGACTCCAAGATCTCATCACTGGCCCGGAACCATAAAAGTCATTTTTTCCAGGCTCGTTACAGTGTCTGCCAAGAGCATGAGCCTCTTATTTACGTACAACATGCTGGGCAGGCATCTCTGTACTTGGCAAATCCAATGGGCTTGTCTGAAAGAGGAGTGTGGGCAGAGCTCAGGGCTGGGTACCAGGGTGAGGGATGGGATGGGGAGGATGCTGCGTGGCCCCCTCCTCTGTCCTACACGTGGTGATGCACGGCTCCACGAAGCCACAGCGTCCCCGCCTGAGGACAGGGTGCACATACACCACCAGCATCCCAGCCATGTGCCAGGCCAGCCCCAGCGCCTCTTCTCAGCCCTTCTCTTTGGCAAGCTGCGCGGCTCTCACCTCCCTCCCTGCTATCCTCCTCCTGCTCCCTGCCAGCCTGGGCAAGCCCTCCTGGTGGCAAACGCACACCTTGACACTCAGACCAGCAGGCAACTGGCCAAACCACCCTTGAGGAACAGAGTTTACCCATGCACGAGTCAAGTCCTCCCTCCAATCGAGTGCATTCATCCTGCCAGCACCAGAGAGAAGCATCCTGCAAGGATACCCCTTCTGAAAAGAGGTACTGGGGTCTCAGCCAGTGTTGCTCAGTACCTGCACGTTGCTGTTGGACGCTCAAGTTTCTTCTTAGCTGTCACAAGTGGACAATTCCATATATTGGAGAACAGCAGCCTGAAATCAACACATCTTTGAAAACACCCTATGGGTAGGTTGACCATAGGTCTCCCCTGTGGGCACTCCTTACCCTCCAGTTTCAGCACAGACTGGCACCAGGATACCCTAAGCCTGTTCCTTCTGTGCTCAGTCTAAACCCTCTGCCTCAACTTTTAAGTTATTCAACTTACAGCCGCGTGGGAGCATATATATGTACATTCATTAACACTTCCATTATGCCCCGTGGTTTGGCAGGTGGTGCTGCATTATGGATTTAAACAGTGCCAGCAAGTGAGTCTACAGCACTTCACTCGATTAGCATGCTATGGGAAATCATCCCTCAAAAGTGTTTTGCACTGTCGTGAAGCACCTCCGATGAACGAGGCAACAGCAGGGCTCCAACCACCACTACCTCTGTGCAATCACATCAAAATTCACTCACAAACTTCAGGGGAAGACAAACCCCCTCAAAAATCAATTGCCACATGAAAAGGAAAAGGAATAGCAGAGTATCTCCCCAGTTAAAGGAAAAGGGAGAGGCACACCCTCCACTGCCATTGCCACAAAGCATGTTTCACACACACCAAACCAAAACATCTGCTTTTGCCCTGTGAACTGTTTCTAGCATTCACATGGGAGAAACACACCACACACGGCTATACTCATTTCAGCATTCAGCCTTCAAGGTGCTCAGCCTCCCAGTGCCCCACGCCAAAGATGATGCCTTCTGTTGAATCATCAGGCTGGCGCTAACAGATTTCCAGAAACTCTGCAGTCAGATTCCCCGAGGGGATGCCGTTCCAGAGGGATGAGGATCTGACCTACCGAGGAGCTCCCTCCCCACATCAATGTGGACAGCAAACACACCACTCAGTATTGGCAAAGGGGCAGACAAGGACCTCTGATGGGACAAGAGGATAAAACATTGGTTAAACACCGATATCACCACATTGCTTATCATTTACTGGGGCTGGACACGCTCATTTTTCCTTAAACATGAGTGGTCCTACAAGCAGTTGGAGCTGCAGTGGTACAGACAGCTGGGTCCCACAAGCGTACAGGACTTCTGCTTTACCTGGGCAACGGGAAGGGTCTTTCACTGATAAGGCCACACATAAACTGAACAAAGCAAAGCACCTGGGCAGTTTCTGAGTCTAGACTATTGAGGTCACATCAAGAGTTACTTTCAAAGAAGAATCCTTGGTCCTTGATTAGGTCTTCCAGAGCACCGTTTTGGTTCAATTACTCTGCTCTCCTGTCTGAATAGGTTTCCTTGCTCAGAGTCTCCTGAGTTTGAATCCCCTACAGATGTTGGCTGAGAAGTTTCATAGAAATGTTTAGGCTCCGCCTTCAGAGTCCAGGAAGATCTGTTTTTGACTTCCATCCACCACACAGCTGTGAAGTACAGCTATCCCGCTGCAAAGTCACAACGGCGTCAAGACATCAAGGTCTTTTCTCAAAAATAGTGGGATGCAGCATTGTGTTGCTCTGACCTTATGGTAGATCTCATATGCCATTCCTATGCCTGCATAGTACCATTACTTTTTAAACAGCAAGCAAAGAGCTGTTAGCCTTAGTCCTGGCAACTCAGGTAAATCTCTCATTTGCGTCATATTTTATATACCGGACTCACAGAAACAGTGAGAAATTTTCATTTGGCCCTTCTTGGAACTGATGGATTCTCCCTAGGGGACATTCACTCCATGTAGGGGTCTTTTTCATATGCTTCAGTACATTCAAGGACACTGCAAAAATAAAATTAGAACTGAAAGACAACTATAGATGTCGTTATGTGTTATAGCTCACAAGGTCAAGATAAAACAACATGGGATGGTTTACCCTGATGGTGTCTTGACATGTTTCTGCATATAAAAATCTCTCTATTAAAAGCACAGATAGAGAAGGCATGGATTGCAGCCACTTGAAAAAAAAATAAATAAATAAAGCCCCAAAGCATTAAGGGCTGGTAAGGGACAAGATTACTTTCATCCTGCCACAGCATGTTTCAATTTAACCACTGCATCTCTCAGCACTTTTGGTTCATATTCTTTTACCACACAGAAACACAAGTTTGGTATACGCCCAACCGTAGGAAAGGGAAATGATATTTTGGGTCATCAGCTCCACCCACCGTGTCCACCCACCCCTCCACTCCACAAGGCTTTTGAAGCACACTGGTCTCAAACAGGAGCGAGAGCACATTACCCCAGGGTCAGGAGGGCCTGGGGAGCTGGACCGCTCCTGAGGTTGGGAGGCATTTCGGGAGCTTGTTGGGGCCAAGAGGCTTTGTCAGCAAGTCCTTCACCTCCTGCTGCCCATGAGGACACCCTGCCCAGGACTGCCTGCACCTCTGCCCCCACCACGGGCTCTAGCAGGCACTTCCTCACCTCCTTCCCCAGCTCCTCACTCACTGCCTTGAAGGTGGCAGACCTCCACCTACTGCCTGAGTTCAAAAACCCTTCACCGCTTTGGCTTAGACAACTCTTCTTTGTCCCTTCTCACCTCTCAGCTAGACCCGTCCACCTCTCTGCAAGCCTTCCCAAGCCCATGTGAACTGCAGCTACTGTTATTTTTCTCTATTTTTTTTTTTTACCCCAAAACAGATGAGGCAACCTGACCTCCAAACCAGAGAATTGCTCCCAGTGTTTTGTGCGGCAAAAGGATTTATTCTTATGCTGCACAAAACCAAACAGATGCTTCAGGAAATGCCTAAAACCACAATTTTTCTGCTTTGCTTCGACAACTTCACATTTATTCCCATATTCTTGTGAGGCTGGTATGTAAACAAGAGGGAGTGACTTGCTGTGCTCAGGAGACCTTAGCATAAGAGTTGTATTTCTCTGCCCTCCCGGATCCAGTAAGTCGTCCTCCTGAGGTTCAAAGAGTTTCTGAAGCTCATAATTTAAAAATCTAAGGAATAAAAATGGGTTGCTGGAGATCTTTACCAACAGAAAAGTAGATTGAAAATGTTCTGTTGTTTAATAATTCAAATCTCAGTCTGCCAAAACAGACTTGACACATTGCAAAAAGAATAAGAAATTATATATCCCCTTAGCTAACTTTGCTGATTAACATGAAGGACTTTTCACGCTCTGCAGGCATTCAGTCCAAGTCAAACTTTTGAAGCTGGACTTAATACTCCACAGGTAAATCTCATGTAAAACAACACTTGCTGCTCACAGGACAGGGGTGATGCAGCACCTTATCAGCATCTCTGTGCGGCATGGAGCCATTCTGCAGAATGCGCAGAGGAAACGATGCTCCACAGAGCATTTTAACAGAGCATTCAGTATCTCTTCAGACCAGACCAAACCTCAAGAAAAACAAATGGTCCGCTCAGCTCCTCATGCCTGCTATTTTGCCTGTTTGCAGATTAAATTTGAAAGCATCCACAGCATGTGGAGGAAACAGAGAAGCCTGTCTCCCAGCGCTCTGCCCTTGAGCTACAAAATATTTTCTGAGGGAAGAGCTGCAAGTACTCATTCAAGTCCAGCTCATTGCGACGGCTCATCGTAACCTTGGTACTTTTCATCCAGAGTTACAATCCTTCACTGGCTACCACCAAGGTTTCTTCAGGTGGAAACAAAGCAGGACACGCACAGGATGGGCTCAGGCGATACTTGCTTTCTTCTCCAAGGATGGTTATGTCAGATGTAGACTTGTGGCTAGGCAAGTATCTTAACAGCGAGATCATACGCTGCTCTGAGAGCTACAATGACAATACTTCACGTTACACTGTTGTTTCACAAAACCAACTCACAACAGCTTGGGGTTTTGCCAGAGCACTGGGGCATGTCTCCTCCTCCTCCATGGCTAGCTGGGGACTCATCCCCACCAATGCTAGCAGCCATCAAAGCAACCTCCAGCCTGCAGCTTGACAGTGAGCACTCCTGAGCAAAGGGATTCCTTCAGTGATCTCCCCGTTCCTGGTTCATCACCCCAACCCAAGCTCCGTGAATACCCTCGATGATTATTTCTGGGATCGAGTGCCGGGTATCGAATAACTTCTTCCCCATGAGTCCTACTTTATAGATAGATGTCCCCCACCCAGCAAGTCTTGTATGTACACTGGTGGCACTAATACTTCCATACCAAGTATTACACAAGACATCAGCTACATATTTTCTGAAGATCACAATCTCTACTAAGTTGCCAGCTGTCTATGCAGACCACTCAAGAGCTATCTGGGTATGTTAAGTACAGATGACAGACCCGGTAACAATGTCTGGATGTGCCTGAAAGATTAAATTCCATCTGCATCCTGTTACTTTTTATCATTTCATACCTTTTTGGAGTCTTTCTGGTGTCACAACAACCAACTGGTAAAGAGCTTGTATCACAGGCTCACAAACTTACAGAAGAAAATCCTTTAAATGATTTTTTGGAGTGACCAGGTGCCTGGAGACATGCTACAGTGCATGTTTTAGTAGCTCTTTAAGCGGGAAGGCCAGTTCAAGAAAAAAAATGGATGAGATTCCCACTACACCAATGTCCATGAACATCCTTTCAACTTGGGTTGGGTGGGTCTTTGTTCCAGCTATTGTATATCAGACTCACCACCAGGCTTTGTGCTTCCAGCAATGCAAATAACTGATCCCTATTCAAAAGCTCTTCAGTCCCTCTTAAGATTGCAAGATGAGCACGTAGTTGTTTCCACAAATCAGAACCAGCCTTGCACCATTACAGCCTTTTCTGTTTTCCAGTGTACCCTTCAAAAATATATTGAACATGCTGATATTGATACTGATATGACCAGTTCTTAAAAAACCAAACCAAACAACAACCAAAAAAACCCCAACCAAAAAGCCCAATAAACCTGAAGATTTAACTTTAGTAATTATTTTCTGCTCACTTTGAAAACTCCTCCTCTCAAATAAGAGGGAAAAACAGTGGAGCTGCAGAGCACCTTGCTGTTACCAAATCTGCATTTTCCAGGCACACCGCGCTGTCTGGGTTTGTTCACAGCGAGGCCGTCTCCATCCTCTGTTCTTGGCCCACCCAGCAGTGAAATCCCAGTCCCAGTCCTTCCTCCACCTGCGACCGGAGCTGAGCCATGCTGGCAATCAGCCACTTGGAAAGGTGAATTCACAGGCACTCTCAAACAGAACAGTATTTCATTAAGGAACTTTTAGATAAATGCCATAAGCGAAGGAATCTGAGCCCTGGCATTTCTGTGTCCCTATCAGGCTCTGAATGGAGAGCTCTGGCAGCTTGTACCGCAGCAGACCCCGGCCATGCTCCTCTTTGGGAGCACAGCTCTTTAGAGGAGCGGGCAGAAGCCGAGAAAAGCCCAGACTCTGCCTGCTCCCACCCAGGGTGCACGTACCTGCTCATGTGGTGCTGTAGAGCATGGCCTGAGAGGCACAGGGACGTCGCTCTCCTGGTTGTGACCCAGAGCTGAGTAGCAGCGACCCCTGGGAGGGTAAGATCTCTGCTGCAGCCCCCCGCTTGGCGAGCTCCTGCCCCAGCCCAGGGAATTCAACAGCACTGAGTGCTCCCAGGTTTTTCAAGAAGAGTATTTCACTGTAACCAGCACAAGGTACATGATATGGGCCCGGAGCAAGGCACAGCGTGACTTATGGATGACTTCAGCGGGCTTTAGTTTGATCCGTAAATCCTCTAGACACTTCACAAGAGTGTTGCTCAACTCCCGCTGCCTTCAGCCTCAAAAGAGGTAGACATAAATACTTAGCATTAGCATAGCTCCCCATGACTCATTTTTTCTCCTTTTTAAATATAGCATCCTATAAATGTGGATACATTCTGAGCAATAAAACTCATATTGTTACTGTTCACCATGCAACCAAAACAAAAAATTCCTCCTGTCAGCTTTGCGACAGCTTCCTCCCCCGAAACCAAAACATTGGCGCCCCTCACAAGGCCAGGATGGAGCAAGGGTGGCTATTCTCCATCAGGGAGCCCAGGCAGCACAGGGACACAGTGTAGTGGCAGCAGATGTGGAGCCAGCAGCTGGGCAGAAGGTTTCATCGTCAACCCAACCACTCACATCAACTTTATTAAAAAGAGCAGAGCTGGCTCTGGGCACAGGAAGAACCGGGATTTGCCCAGAGGAATGGAGTTTCGATAACTGTGAAGCAGCCTGTGCCAGCACTGGGGAAGCCAGGCTCGCTGAAGAAGTGGTGGTGGCATCTTTAGTTGGTGGATGCTCCCCATTCCTCATCTTCCCCCAGATATATATCATCTTCCTCCCTCCATCACCAGACTTGAGCTTTCCTCCTTAGAAAAGCCAAACCCCACATTGTCTAGCCAAGGAACTGTCCCATGCACCAAGGAGGAACCTGATGGGAAGAGCATCAACCAGAGCTTGGTGGTTTTCATGGGAACTGAGATCCAGTTTCAGCACCCTCCTGCCCATCCTGCTGCACTTTCCTGCGTGATCCTGCATGCTGTGTTTAGCTTTACTGAACGCTCCCATTCCCCAGCAGTACAAGTGAGATAAATAGTAGGTCCCTATCTCACAGGTATGTTGCAAAATAAATAGATTTTGCATTACAAGCGTCACAGGAATGCTTTAAAAATTGCACAAGTATCAAGATTAATCCATCACTGCTGAACAAGAAACCCAAGACTGATAGCAAATTAAAGTCTTACCTACACAAACAAATACCAGAGTATGCAAGACTGTTTTCTTAGTTTATCTGTTTCTTCTGATAACCATGTTTGCCCTGGTGACTCAAACTGCCGCAGTCACAAGTTGTTTGAATTCAGTGCACCAAATCATGTCTGCAGAAATGTATGTTTTGTTCTGTCTACAGCGACGGCCGAGACATCAGTCATGCTCCTAGCTGTCCTCAACACATAGCTGAAAATACATGCTCACGTCCATCCTGCTGTCAGGTGACTGAAGAATAGACAGTTTTACATCTTGACCCTCTCTAGTAAGATTAGCCATGAGAATCTATTTTCCACCATATTTTTCTAATCATTTTTTCAACCTCCTTATTTAATATCTGAAATGAGCAGAGTGGCAGAGCTGCCACGCTCGTCCTAGAAACTGTCATTTTAAAGACGTGATAACAGAAGCCTTTTCTTAAAACTTCCAAGAGTATCTGTGGGTTAAAAAGCTGATTCCTGTTTAAAATCATGACTAAGACTCTTAGGAATCCAACTCCCAAAGTCACACAGGTAGTTTTGAATATGTTACCCTTTTAGAGTAATTATGCCATCAAAGTTCCAGTCAAAAGCTGATGAGCGTTACTAATATATGCTGATGGGTGAGCCTGTAAGTGAAGGACCTTCTTGCTTTATTCACACTCCAGTAAATCAGAAAGCACACCAAGACTTATTTTCACATACAAGTGTAACAGACCTGACCCCAGGAGACACTTAGCAGGGTTAACCCACAGCCCAGGGAGCAGGTGTATTATAAACTGCCTGCGAGCTGATGCAGTTGTACTCCGTTTTGCTGAAGATGATGGAAACTTGGAGCAGCTGTTGGGTCTTCAGTGGACTAGCACCAGTTGCTACATAAACCAGTGGTCTGGCCCACCACATTTGACCGTTACAAGTCACCCTTCAGATGCAGGACAGTCCCCAGGAAGTCCTCAGTGACACTCATATCTAGAGCAAGAACAAGGGAGATGCAGTGGGAGTTGGCTGGGAGACCAAGCAATAACCAAACACAGAGAAAGCAGGGATCAGCAAACCATTTGGGGGCATTCCCTCCACGCTTGAGAAAATACATTGAGATTTTCCCCTCCATGAAATAAAACACCTACTTCAGCATGAAATAAAACACCTACTTCAGGTACATTTAGCAGGTTAATACGGGAATGAGAACTGTTGTACATTCAAAAGAGAGGCTTTCTATGAGACTACGTGGAATCTGCAGCAACAAAGAAGGCTTAGACAGTGGAGGGCTGAGAGGGATGAAGAAAGATTAAACCATTTTTACCACATTGCATAAAGTCATATATTTGGTACAACATTCTTTCTAGAAGCAGACCTTCTGAAAGAGAAGGCAAGGCAGGCATTATGTTATCTAGGAGAAGGTGAAGGGGTGTCAGCACACATTTTAAGCTGCTCTATAGTAGTAATAGAAGAAAGTAGTTCAAGATTTTAATCTCAAGCCCATCAAGGGCAAACAAATTCTGAGGCAAACAAGATTTAGCCAAAAATTAATTAAGAAAGCCTCATTTGTAGAAGCACTAAGAAATTCTGCTGGTCAATTCTGTCTGGAAGAGAAGCAGCAGGAAGGGGTGAATCAATCCCAGAGTATCTCAGATACTTAGATGCCTTCTGAAGTATCTCGGCATTTGCTATATTTGTGCTCCCAAAACATCCCACAAAGAAAATTCTACTACCCCATTTTAAAAAGAAGCAAAGCAGGCTCAATGAGAGGCAGATTTGCATTTATAGGTATCTATAGGAGTTGCTGACCTCAGCCTACCCGCCTTTGGGCGGTCTGTGTCAGAAAAGACACCTGGGGGCAGGTTTTCCATCTCTTCAGCTACCTCTAGCCATTGGACTGCTCTCCCTGATGAAACCTATATGTCTTGCAGCACTATCCACCACTTACTGAAGAACTAGTGGCTGAAGCAGTAAAATTAGCAGGAGACTCAGTTATAAGTACAGCAAACTACTTAAAAATATCATTAACCTCCCCCAACACTGCCCCCACCTCTTCCCTCAATCATTATTTCAGGAGACATATTTTTGTATAATTATTTCATCATCTAAGAAGAGGTGGCCAGTTTGCCATATCTCTATGCAAGATTTCAATATGTATTACTCCTCCGCTGACATTTTCTCATATATATATACACATGCATGCATGGATCAGCAATTGCTTCACCACATTCTCAAACGGAGAATGAGAGTCATAAATCTCAAAAAAAATGAATACGCCAAGAAACTCAGCATCTGAAGTTACAGCTGTTCATTTCTTCTCTTCGTTCAGAAAGAGCCAGTCATGGCTTATTGCAGATGTTATTGAAGTTGATGGACTTGCTCTAGATTTACACTGGATACAAACACTCAGGATGTGACCCACTGGAGCGTTGGACCTTCATTCCCCCATGGAGAAAGATACAGCCAGTGACATTCAAGTACAGCAGGAAGGCTGTACTCCCCTCCCCACTAAGTATCTTCTGTCAAGTCCCTCCTGTAGGCAATAACAGGAGAAGCATAACTCCACCAAGGAGTGGGCTAACGTTCCTCCCATCTGCCAGTCCCACGCTCATTCTGTTTTCACTTGGACCAAATCCTCCCAACCCCTTCTGCTTTATTCTTCATTAAACCTGGGTGCCTCAGACACCAAGAATAATATCGTTGATCTTTGAAAGGTCACTTTCAAGACACATTTCTGTATCTTTTAACACCACTTCTCTTCCTCGACCCTGTCTATAGTACTGCCTTGGAAGCCTGAAAATGAATTCCATATTTTCCATATTGAACCTGTTCCCTCAGCCCTGATCTACTTATTTATGACAGTAAAAGCTTACGCAAACACCACCACCACCACGCAAAAACACTCCCCTCTTTGTTCCTGGGGATTCATGTTAATATTCTCCATCTCCAGAGCCTGCAGTCCCCTCTGCATCGAGGGCTGCACGTTCCCACACTGAGGCGCAATCCCTCCTGCCTCCACCTCTGCAGGTAAAAGAGGTAAAGGAATGCGCAGTCATGGCAAAGTTACAATGTGGAGGCAATGGCAGCTCCCACGTGTGGGGGCACCACATCGCACCATATGCCCCATGGAGGCTGAGTGATGCTGGAACCAGGAATGACAGCATCACAGAAGCAGTGCAAAGCAAACAAACCAAGCAAAACCAAATCAAGACTGGTCCAGTTGAAATCTGGAGCCTAAAGCTTTCACAAGGCAGACTGATTCATCCTAATGAATTGACTCACCTGTACCCTGTCAGCAGGGATGCCCAGCTTGGACACCAGGGGAGGTAGGTAGAGGCTCTTGGCTTGAATCCAGCCACAAAATTCACACCCAAATTTCACACCCAAAGAGGGATGATAAAAAGGAAAGGGCAGAAATGAATGGAGCCAAACAGCTTTCCCTCCAGAGGAAGGAGCCTTCCAGAATTAAGAGCAGAAGGGAGTAGAGTTTCTGCCCTGATGGTCTCAACAGTGAAACACCACCCCAAGCATGTGGCACGAGCTGAAGGACCACTCAGGTCCCAGGTACAGGGCACCATTTCTGTCTGCAGTTAAAGAGCTCTAAGGGTCCACAGCACGATATCAACAGTAATGATTCATCACATTCGTTTGTCCTTATGTTGCCCTTGTGTACTACTTTGCCAGTGACAATGCCAGCTCAGGTACAGGACTGGCCTCTTCCTTCCAGGCCCCAAATGCCATGTCTCCCCCAGTGCCAAAAAAAAACATGTGGAAAAGGAAAAAAGTCCTCTCTAACCAACAGATGATGCAGTTTTATTCCTCTCTTTTGTTAGCCTCAGTTCCAGTTTAACGAAAAAAAAAAAAAAATGAAAATCACCCAATGCAACACATACCAAAAACTCCCCTCATGAAGAAGGCAAGCTTTGTTTCTGTAATTCTTAGTTCCTCTGCAAAAAATTTTGAGCTTGTGAAAACACCCACCAAAAAACTTCAATAAATAGAAACTGCCTTTCACATCATTTCTGAAAACAGATGCTGGGCCAGCTCTGCCCCTGGCACAGCTGCTCTGATTTGGGAATCATGCTGGTGGGGTGTTTGGCCCCCTGCAATCTGGGCTGCACACTCTATGGTACAGGATAATTCCTGGAATAGAGGAGCAAAATCAAAGAAAGTTAAACAAATTGATGCAGGACTATAATACAAAGAACACCCACTTCCTATACATGCTATTATTTTTAAAGAGATGCTGACAGCTTTGTATTTTCAGCCTCAAGTACACAGAAAGAAATCCTAGCTCTATTAGGTAGTCCAAAGCTATGCTATTGAGAGGTGGTTTTTTTAAAGCTATTACTTCATAATTTCCTTGCCACACCCTTGTTCTCTCTCTTATCTTCTCCTAGTTTTCCTTCAGTTAATAGACCCCATTTTTGCAGTGCCCCAACAGATTCAGAGCAACAGAAATGCACCTTTCATAAAGAAAAATAATGACAGCTGACCCATGCAGCCTTAGGCCTCTGAAATACATCTCTCTTGTGCAGAAGAGGCCTGAGCTAACTGCATAATTTCATGGTGAAAATTCAGAAAGCACATCTATATCCAGGTATGACTATAAAGCTTGTTCTTAGTACCAACTGTTGTATGAACAACAGTTTCCCGGTAAGACATAAATAAAATGTTTCCAGGCAATAGCATCACTTTAAGCCTGCCACCAAAATCCAAACACAGATGACTTAAGATACCTAAGGAGCTGGTAGCTTAGATTTTCGCACTTTCATAACATTAGACAACTAACGTAGAAAAGTGCCAGGTAGCGCAGGCTGCAGTTACCTGTGCTGCGGGGAGAGCCTCACAGGGGGGTCAGTACTTCACGGGGCACTTTGCTCTTCTAACAAGACCCTGAACCGCCAAGGCATAAAGTCATCACCTTGACAGGGAGGGTCACTAGAGCAGCCAAATGCAGGATGCTGAGACTGGTCCACCCAAGGTCTAACTCTTAACTTGCTCCTCAACTTGCCGCCAGCATGGCTTTATCTTTGTTTCTCTGTCTGGGAAGCAGGGTTTTCTAAACACTGTCTCTAGAGATCTCGAGCCCTTTAAAAAAGAAACAAAGTTGCAAGTTTTCTTTCTAATCCCAAGCAATCCAAGCACAAGAGCTGAAAAGTCCTTGTCCTTCAGCCGCGGTTCAGCTTGTTTTCTTAAAAGTAAAACCAGGAAAAAAAAGTACCTCCTCCTCTCCCTGTTTCTTTGTAATTAAAGATACCATCTATATCTTCCTTCTAAAAGTCTAGTAAATAACTCAAACAAATGAATCTGGAAGCTTTCACAAAGTATTTAGTGGTCCAAAGCAGCTTCAATGCAAGATAAGAAATCTTGCAATACGCAGATCAGAACACGCAACGGGTTGGAAAGTAAAAGATTAGCGTGGCTCTCAATCTGCTGGGGGGGAAAAGCCCCCAAACACAACAAAAAATCCAGCAAAACGCTCAATTTATAAAGACCTTTCATTACACAGTGTAATTCGAGAGTTTACACAGTGTAACTCAGTGACCTCCTCTCCCCACCACACACCCAGAAAAGACACGACACCCACCGCGGTCCAACCATCGCTTTCCATATTCCAATTTTCAAGCGTTCAGCAGGGAAAGAAAGACACCCCCACACACACACACACACACCACCCCGCCCCAGGACACCGAAAGCCCCTTGCGGCACAAAGCCACCGTACCGTCCCGAGCCCGGCCTCCGGCGTTGCTGAGAGCGGCGGCTCCGCGGCGACAGCCCGTTCTTCCCGACACCGATCCGCGGGCAGGGAAAGCGGCGGAGCCCGGGGAGCGCTCCTCCTGCCGGGGGGGCTCATGCCAGAGCGGGGCACCGCATTTCAGCGGGAATTACTGGGGGAAAGAGAGAAGGGAAAGCCCCGCCGCCGTCACCGCCGGGCGTCACGCTGAGCTCCCCCCCGCCTCCCGCGGGCTTTTCACGCGTGGAGCCCCGCACCTCCTCGCGGGGCCACCCCGCGCCCCCTGCCTTCGTGGGAGGGGGAGAAACCAAAAGAAACGGCCATTTATTGGGTCGGGGTTTGTTTTTTTTTTTGTTCCCCCACCCACCCCCAAAAGCACCACCCACCCCCGAGCCCTCCAACCCCTGCCACCCCCCACCCCCGCCCCAAGCCCCGCTCACCCACGGCCGCGCCGCCCTCAGCGCCCGCCCATGCCCGCCGAGAGGCGCCCGCGGCCGGGCAGCGCCGCCGGCCCCTGCCCGCTCCCGCCCCGGCGGCCGCGGCCGGGCAGCCCGCACCCGGCCATCCCTTATATCGCCGCGGCGGCTGCTATAAATAGCCCGGCCCCGCCGCCGGGGGCCGGGCCGGGTGCCGCCGGCGGGGGTTTCTCCTCGGCGGCGGGGACCCGCCATCACCTGCGGCTCGGTGGCTGGCGACCCGTTTCTCACTTTTTGGACTCATTTTTTACGCCGCTGACCGGCGGGCGCGGGGCGGGGGAGCGGCTCCCGGGGGGGTGCCCGGGGCTCGCCGACCCCCGGCGCGGCAATGGGCCCGTCCGCCGCCGCAGCCGCGTTAAGGTGGACCGCGGCGGCGGGAGCGGGCGGCGGCACCTTAAACCGCCCGGGCGGCCCGTGCCTCCCCTCTCCCCGCCCGGTACCCTGGGGGGGTTGTGGCTGAAGGGGAGCGGATCGACCCCCCGGGCTGCGGGGGTCTGTGCAGCCGCAGGGGAGGGGGAGGAGGAGGAGGAGGAGGGGCAGGAGAGTAAACAACCGCGTCTCTGAGGGCGCTGCTTGATGGACGGGGCAGCAACCGGAGGACACGGGATCCTGCAAACGGAGTTCACGCCACATGAACGCGCCACACGCTCTGCCATTAAGAACCAGCTACTACATGCATGCTCTCACATACATAGGAAGCCTTACCAACTCTTATCACAATAACATAATTCGTGTTTATTACAACAGGGCTCATCCCAGGCAGGACTTCAGGTAGCGGGTACTTTTCCTACTTCTTCTCTGCACCCTTAGAGCTGGGGGACAGGAACAAAGCGGTGCTTCACATCTCACCTGCTGACTCCTTTGCCACCTCACACCTTCCCCTGACAGGAGCAAAAGTCCTGCTTCTGCCTGTGTACTTGCTTATTTACACACGCTGCTCTCACAGAGGACGCAGGCAGTAACTACGTGAGAATAATCCACGTGAGTAAGCACTGATCGGTCCAGCTCTGAGCTGTGTCCTGCCACAGGAGCATCTTGGTCACAGTCCTGCAGGGTGCTCAGGCACCTGCCAAGCACCCAGAGCATCCCAGGGGGCTGCATTTGGGCATCTGCTAATTTACCTTGCTGGGTCAGAGCCCACCTCCGCACCAGTTTGCAAAACAGATGTATGTGACTTGAACTGGTTTTTACAGACAAGTGAACAGCCCCAGCTCCCCTCCTGTGCCAAATTAGCATTACATGCACCCCAGTACTCCTTGAAAATGTCTGCCCAAGGCAGTCTGGCACCGTACTGTGGCCTGCACAAAACAAGGGAGAGCCTCCATGCTGCCTTTACCGCGTAAGAAAGAGGCAGAGAGGGGCACGCTGCCATTTTACAAACAAGATACACCAGTCTGTGCCTCAATATCTGCATCAGTCCAGTGGCACGGAGGAGGTGAGAGGGAGCAGACCCACAGCATGCCTGGCCACAGTGCCCATGCCGGCTCGCCCTGCAAATTCTTCACTAATCTTACCCCATTTCGAGACATGAGAGACATATC